>NC_064811.1:63717151-63750893 GCF_023721935.1 Panthera uncia | reverse complement strand
TTTTTTTTTTTTTTTTTTTCCATAGGGTATTTTTTTCTCTTTTTTCTTTTTGTCACAGGATATATTTATATATTTATTTTTTTTAAATGTTTATTTATTTTTAGAGAGAGAGAGAGAGCACGAGCAGGGGAGGGGCAGAGAGAGGGAGGCACAGAATCTGAAGCAGGCTCCAGGGTCTAAGCTGTCAGCACAGAGCCCAGCGCGGAGCTCAAATTCACAAACCATGAGATCATGACCTGAGCTGAAGTTGGATGCTTAAACAACTGACTGAGCCACCCAGGTGCCCCTATTTTTTTTAACATTATATTCAAGTTAGTTAATATACAGTGTGGTCTTGCCTTCAGGAGTAGAACCCAGTGATTTCTCTCTTACATATGACACCCAGTGCTCATCCTGAAATGTGTCCTCCTTAATGCCTGTCACCCATTTAACCCATCCCCCTGTCCAACACCCCTCCATTAACCCTCAGTCTGTTCTATGTATTTAAGAGTTGCTTACGGTTTGCCTCCTCTGTCTCTATCTATCTTATTTTCCCTTCTCTTCTCCTGTGTTCATCTGTTGAGTTTCTCAAGTTGCACATATGAGTGAAATCATATATCTTTCTTTGACTTATTTGGTTAGCATAATACCTTCCAGTTCCATCCACATTGTGGCAAATGGCAAGATTTCATTCTTTTTCATCGCCAAGTAGTAGTATTCCACTGTGTATATAAAAACCATACTTTTTAGTAAGTATTTTTATTTAGTAGTTTTATTTAGGCTGAGAATTTTGGAGGGTATGTGTTAGAGATCCTTCACTCGTGCCCACCCTTCCTTTGGTTTTTATTTTAAGAAAGATAAAGCTGGAGAAAGGCTCATAGCTTGGGTTGAAGTGAGCAAACTGGACAGACTGGAAAGGATTGGCAGGGCTAAGACCTGGATTACAAGACCCTGGGAAATCCTCCAAGATAAGAATTCCAAGCAATAAACAAAATGTGCACGATAAAGAGAATTACACATTAGGAATTTTTTAAAATGTGTTCCGCCTTCTCCAGAGGTGGCAAAAATACATAACCACGACGTGGGGAAGGCACTGGTGGCCCAGGGACAGGGGAAACTACCTATTCACAAATAAAGCCCTCTCCAGTGTCAGGTGTGGCTTGAACTCTCCCTGTGAACTTTGCTTTGGGGCATAATGGTTTATTGCCAAAAAGGCTGTCCAAAATTTAAACCTAATGAACACCTGAACTCTTCTTGAAAACTACATGCCAGTTAAAGACCGCAGATTCTGAGGTGATAAACTAAGAAGGGGACAGTGGCTAGTAAATTCAGGTTGTGATAAGCTTTAGACCACTGAGCCATCAGGGAGATCAGGCTTAGGTGTGGCACTTTGACGTCAGATTAGCACAAAGTAAATACTCAAAATTCAACAAAAAATGCAAAGATAATGGTGACGGACGACGCCAAAGAGGAGGAGGCTTCCGTGGATGAATCTGGCTTGATTCACGATTGTGCTTAGGGCCTGCTCTGCAGGTCAGACAATAAGATTCATCACGTGGTGAAATAATTTGTAATGAGACCGTGAATCGTATTCATAAGCCAAGGGAAAACATTGTCAAAGGCCCCTCCCACTGGTGCATAAATGACAGGGAAGCATTTCTGGAGCGGGGCTTGTTGAGTACTGTTTGTGTGTTCCCCTCTGCAGGACAAGCATCCTCTAGTCCTGCTAACACACAACCGGTCAAGTCACAGATGTTTATGTGGAAGTTTCTGTGACCTTTCCGGCATGCTCTCCCTTCAGCTGGATCCCAAACACAGTCTCATTTCACAGCCTTGCATCATCTAGTAGGAACCCAGCCAGGTGGAGAGGGAACAGCCTGGGAAGGGATGAACAGGAAGAGCCCCAAGGATTCTACAGTGGGTCCAGAAACCCCTTCGCTGAGTAAACTTGAGGAGCCCAAGGGCACTTTCATCAAGCACAAGCACAGTGTGAGAAGAGACAAACCAAATGCAAGTTAAGAGTGTGACCACGTTGAAGGACAACTGACACTTGTCATAAGGCTAGAAGTTTTGTATGTTTTTTAGCCCTTGGTAATATGACAGACATGTTTACTAAAGCCTAAGAACAGATGCTCTTGATACAACCATAGGGCGTGAAGTCCCACAGTATCTTCATAACTGAAATACGTATTTTTAAGGTCTTTTCAATTGTTCAGTGTTACTGATCACATTGTGACTTATTTTTTTTTTAATGTTTATTTTTGCAGGAGAGAGATAGAGTGTGAGTGGGGGAGGGGCAGAGAGAGAGGGAGACACAGAGTCTGAAACAGGCTCCGGGCTCTGAGCTGTCGGCACAGAGCCTGACGCGGGGCTCGAACCCCCAGACCGTGAGATCATGACCTGAACCGAAGTCAGATGCTTAACAGACTGAGGTGCCTCTCATTTTTGTTTTAAATCTGTTTCTAAAGTGACTCTTCAGTATTGTCGATAGATCCATAATAAGAACTAAAATTATTTTAAGGGAGTATCAGTGATCATTTACTCTTCTCCCATTCCCCTAAACTGAAAGACATGGTCATGACTGCAATTCTCAGAGATAGGAAATGATTTTCCCCTCTATTTTGGTTCTTTGAATGGTTTTCCTTGCTGCTTCATGGTTTCCAAGCTGGCTATTATTGTGGAACCTTTTAATCTCTCTGTGCCTGTGGAATTGTGGCTACCAAAGGGGGTGACATCAGAATTTACTGGATACAGTTGTTGGAGAATGAAATGGAATGATAGATGTAAAGTGCTTAGCAAAATGCTGGGACACAGAAAGTACTCAGTAAGTGCTAACTATGATCGTCTTTATCATCACCATCATTATTCATTTAAATTCAGGTTAGTCAAGGATACAGTAATTTTTAAATGATACATTTTATGTTTGAAGATAGCATATAACTTCTGATTATTAACTTTACATAATTATCACTGCTATCTAATTTGAAAATGCCCAAAAAATTTTTTCAGCACCCTCCACATTTGCTTGGTAAGGGTGTTATATGTACGTAGGAAACATTTTTTAATTATTTTAGATTTTAAAAATAACCAGATTTAATTTTCAGGCATGACAATGTTGAATTTGTGATAAATCTGAAAAGCTGAATGATTAAACTTTGTTGATAATCATTTGCATTATATGTTTTGTCTAATCTTTAAATTTACTATGCCAGCAGAGAGCCTGTGATGTTTTAGAATTTGTTTATTCAAAGAAAACATGGAAACATTTGCGTACTGATGTGGAATGCTTAAAAAATGGGCCACGCAGAGGAAAGTTGGAAGCAATGTCTGTGAACCTCAAACTCATCTTGCTTCTTGCATTTTTAGGGCACCAGATTCCCAAGCTGTGTTGAGAAATGTCCAGAGATGAGTGGAAGTGTTTTGAAATCAGAAAAGAAGTGCGTCAGTGCCTATCTGCCACAGCATGGAGACTGCCCTTTGTTTAAAGGCGAGCCAAGCATTGTCTCTGGACCTACATGCGCACATCCCAGTGACATAACTGGGAGTGTCAGGTTGAGATCCCTCTAGACTTGGCTACATCGTGTGCTGGATTTTTAAAACAACTTAGCTATCAGAATAGTTTCCAGGCTTAGAATCAAATGCAATGAGGATAAAATGCCCCCATAAATTAGTTTTCTGAAAGCTTCAAATATACTTTAAGTGAGGTGAATCCTGATATAATAAACGAGTTTCCCAGGTTCCTGTGTAGAAATATAATGCCTCAAATTGGGTAACACTATCATGTTTCAGAAATCCCTCCATTCTGGGTTACCATAACATTAGGTTTCTTAATAGTCACTTGTCTTAGACATTCTCTGAAGGCAGATTCTAAGGCAAAGGCTTTTGTGCAGGTAGTATATTCATGAATTGCTGGAAGGCAAGAAGGAAATGATACTGGAAAGCAAGATGTGGAGGATTAAACAGGAAGGAGGAAAAGCCAATTTAGGGATGAGTTACAAGGTTGGCCACACCAGTGGTACTCAAAGTGGTATTTTGTTTGTTTTTGTTTTTGTTTTTGTTTTGTTTCGTTTTTCCAAAGAGCCTTATGTATGTGTTTCAGAAGTGACTAACTAGGGTATCAAAATGGTGGACACATCTTTTATCTTCTGTCCCCCACTGGTCAAGGGAAACCACGTTAATGCTCCTTTGCACTTCTGAATGATGCACAGGTTCTTATATACTTTCCACACAGGTGCATCAAAACCAAAACAAAACAGGGGCACCTGGGTGGCTCAGTCGGTTAAACATCTGACTTCGGCTCAGGTCATGATATCACGGTTTGTGGGTTCAAGCCTCACGTTGGGCTCTGTACTGACAGCTCGGAGCCGGGAGCCTGCTTTGGGTTCTGTGTCTCCCTCTCTCTCTGCCCCTGTCCCGCTCATGCTCTGTCTCTGTCTCTCTCTCTTTCTAAAGTAAATAAACGTTAAAAAAAAAAAAAAAAGCAAAATACCCAGGTAGAAACTGAGAGATACTTACCACAGGCCTCAGTCAAATGTTGTCAGGTTGCCCCTATGGAAAGCTGGGTGAAGCTTTCAAAGAACAAGTCACCACGGCAGTCCTGGAGTGGGATGTGGAGAGGGTTTGAGGCAGAGTTCAAGGCACATCTACTATAGTCCATATCTTTTACCTCTCAGTTTCTCTCATTCCCATTACAGAGTCCCTTTTAAGGTGGTAGGCAAATTTGAGAGGATTTAATAAAAGGTTAGTTGAATGAAGGTTATCCTCACTGCTTGGATGTAAATCCTAAAGCCATAATCAGTATTTTCTTTCCTCCACTATGTACTTTGAATTTCCGTTATATTTGACTAGTAGGAGGGTCTAACTGTGTGCCCAGTGGAGCCACTCGGGACCTTTATCCTGAAGCCTTAGCCTCCTGGCCCTTGTTGGGCTGTGGTTGCTGTACCTGCTGATTCTTAGTTACCACTAAGTGCTGAAGCACCAAAAGACATCCCAGGGAGCCTCCTCTTTTTCAGATATATTCCTCCCTGTCCCCAAAGTGTAGCAGCAATTCTAACTCCCCCATGGTTGTTAAGGTCAATTTTTATCCCCTGTAGAGTTAACTCTTTGCTTATTGGTTCCCTGGCATGACGAGCCCAACACGACCAGATGGTAATTGTACCTCCAGCTACACTAGAATGCTTGCAGTGCACCCTGGGAAATAGAACTAATGATGACGTAATGTAAAGGATGGTGATGAGAAGCATGCATTCTGAAAGTGTGTCACCAGGAGTGATGGTGAGAAGTACCAGCCCCACTTCTACCCTTGGTTCCCACACCTGTATATCCAATGAACTGGGGGCACAGAACCAGAAATGAACCATTCGTTCAGAATACAAACCACATTCTGGAGGACTGCACCTCACAGGATGCTACTTGAGCTGGTGCCTTTGCCAGACCTCTCTACTATATTCTATAGTCCGCTCTTCAGCGGACTTCAGCTGACATAGTACATGGTAAGTCTAAAGTGTTCTGTGGATATATATCTATTCTTTTGCCTCTTTTGGGGTAAAGTGGGTCTATTCTCAAGATGAAGCAGAGAGAAGAAGGAAGTATATGACAAATACATGTGCAGTTTTCTATTCAACTTAAATAATGATTTCATGGTGGATGCAACCTGTTAAGGCAACAAAATTCATTTTGCAAATTATTCGGTAAATCCAAAGTGCCATGCAAAAGTTGTGGTTGTTTACAGTGATCACAGGAAAAGGAATTTGGCTAAGAAAGCCATCCAGACTGGTGCAGAGCTGTTTATTTGATTACAGATAGAGCCAGGCTGGTGGCCTGAAGTACATGGGCAGCAAAAGAGAAACAGAAATCCCTTGATGTCTGCTATCTCCTCCTCACTCTCCTTCTTTCTGCAACAACTGCTTTAGCTTCAGGCACCTTGAGTACTGTGGGCAATTTAGAAAAAGAAAATACAATTTGAAATTCTGAATTTGCAAGGGACTATAAGAATAATTGATAGTAATGAGTTTAAAAATCAACTTTTGAGGGGTACCTGGGTAGCTCAGTTGGTTGAGTGTCAGACTCTTGATTTCTACTCAGGTCATGATCCCAGGGTCATGGGATTGAGCCCTGCATTAGGCTGTACTGAGCATGAAGCCTGTTTGAGATTCTCTCTCTCTCTCTCTCTCTCTCTCTCTCTCTCCCACTGCCCCTCTCTTCTGCTCTCTATCCCTCTGTCTAAAATTTAAAAAAAGTTTTTTAAAAATCTACTTTTTATTGCCATCTTACTAGCTGCAAAATGTTTTGAATCATGAATTTTTGCAATAGTGCAGCACAGTACATTTTTAAACTTTGAATAAAGAATAAACTTCACAAAAGGGGAGCGGGCAGAGTGTGTATACAGGCCATGAGGTAGGCACAGCACAGCACGTGTGAGGGGTCAGGACAGTCAGGAGAGGTAGGTCCGTGCTGCTGCTGGAGCTCAGACATGGCGGCTATTGTTACTCACCCAAAATCCTCAGCAACAACTGGGCTGTGAGGGCCTTGGAGCAGCTGGAGAAAACAACACCCTGTGTTTAAGAACATTAGCTTCAAGGGGCTGGAAGCAAATATGTTAGATTCCCCCTTTCTGTCTCGATCCCCATGCAGCTTATTATGAAGACGTCTTGGGTTTTGAGCAGTTCTCCACAGTGAAAGGAACTCACCTGGGCACCACAGATGACACCTTCTCTGTTCAATTTGCTACAGGGTGTGTCTCCATCTCCCAGCAGCATGAGATGATGGAACCGAATGTTTCAATGACACCAGTGAAAGTGAAAGTGAGGGAAATACGACATTGGGTACATAAGAGAAATGTGTCATTCAGTTTCCAGACCAAACAGAAGCTTCTTCTATAGAGTACTCAGAAGAGGAGTCTGCCTTAACTCTGGCCCCAGAGGGAAGAAAGAGCTGCCCACGAGACTGTGACTGCTCACGATGTGAGTCAGGCCTCAATGCCAAGGAGCGTGTGCTGTGTTTCATCTTATTGTGAATTGCAATAAACATGTATGATACATCTGAAATGTAAAAAGCAATACCTGTTAGTGTGAGGCAATGTTGTACGTGACACCATGCCAATGGTTCATCGTTAGGCAAATACTCTAATAGTAGTGCTGGAGTTGCCCTGTAGACATAAAAGAAAAACCCAGATGTCAATTCTGGTAAGGATGATAAAGGATGGAAAAAGTCCAATGCAATGGAATTGAAATCAAGTGATTGGCTCTCTCTCATCCAGAATGATCTAGCTGCTACCATTACTGAATGCCCTATCACCAGTGGCAATGTAGCACCGTCATGGAGGAGAAGAGCCCATGCTGTATAGTCCATATGTAGTCTTTATCTCCGGCACAATGGCCACATCATTCATAACTCATTGTGTCAGCCCCACTCGGCTCAATAAATATGATGATTGACACAAGATGGATCATCTTGTCCAGTCAGTTGTTGATTTCCTTTTCTGTGTTGAATGCTCTTCAGTAGCTATTAATGTAAGCCATGAACGTTTGCATACTCTGTCCACTTCCATTGTTCCATCAACTTGTCTATTCTCCAGACTTTCTTGCCTCTGATTTTTCATTATTGTTCCCTCAGGCACAGGAATAAAAGTATACTCATAACTCAACTTTCCCATAACTCAACAATCCCTTCCACACATGGTAAACAATGAACTGTACTGCTCACAGTTTTTAACATTGATAGAATCTCCTTAACCACAGTCTTTTGGGGCCACCTCTGAGTGAGGCTGTGGTGTGGCCGCAGTACATTTCTGGCTAGTCCCAATGTATTATGTATTACCATCTGTGGACCAGACCTGAGGTTTTCCTTCTCTGTTATTTGGTCATAATTGTTTCAGGTTGGGTTTCCTAGGAAGCGGACTCTGTTTAACATGCAAGATTTAACATGCAAGACATTTATTAGAGTGTGCTCTTGAGAACAATATCTGTGGAAGGAAAAGGGAGGGGGCAGGATTGGGCAGGAAGAAAATTGAGCTGTGACAGTGTCTGTGGAATGCCTTAGATAGCCCTGAAGAGAAGGCTGAAGACCAGAAGACTCTTGAGAGCTGTCCTGAGCTGGATAAAGGCACCAGACCTTTCTTTGTATCCTTTATCAATGGTCACAGAATGTAGGCTACCCAAGAAAGGAAGAGATCTTAGGCAAGGAAGATCTGTTCAGCTGAGGCAATCCCAAAAAGGGCTGACAGCTGAGGGCTGGTTATCACAGTATGTGGGGTTAATGAGTCCTTTATTCCTGAAGGGAGATCTGGGTAGCAAATCTCAGCATATGCCAGAGGGGTCAACCTTTAGAAGATATGATTTGAAGGAAAGGCATTGGTATAACAGTGATGGCTTCCATGGAAGTCTGTGAATATATTTTGCTTGTCCTTTCTGAACCTGCTCAAGTCTGAACCTGTAAGAAACATTCTCCCCATTCACACACAGGATTGCTATTATGCCCCCTGAACCATTTGGTTTGGTTGGTAATACCCAGCTTGTGATGGGCAGCTCTGGCCACAAAGGTATTTGTTATCGCAGGTAAAAACTCCTGATCTGAATACCTATATTTTTAATTCACTGGAAGCAAGAAAGCCAAATTCCTATCTGGAAATTTACCACATTGATGAAGAACTTGTCCTTAGAAACTTATTTAGCTTTGCTTTTAATCTGTATGTTTATCGATGACCATAGCAATCTCATGGAGAATTAGGGTATTAGAATACTGGGGCACGGATCAAAGTTGAGCATTCAGATATGAACTCATTCTCTTGAACAGAAAAATTTCATGGATGTAACAATGAAATGACTGAGCAAAAGAACATGCATATGATAGGAATGCTTACAAGATGTTTTCAATTTGCTCTTTTGGCAACCAGTATCTGAATAGACTAAAATTGCAATTTCTTTGTGTATTCTGTTTTATTTCAGAATATGGATTTATAGAACCCTTAGGTTGCTATAAATTTTAAAACATTTTGTAGTCAGTGTCTTTGCCTATATTTACACACCTATGTTAAAAAATTAATCCTCTGGAAGAAACACTATTTATTTATCTATTTATCGGTCTATTTATTTTATTTGAATCTAGTTGATGCACAATATCACAGTAGTTTCAGGTGTACAATTTAGTGATTTGACAAGTTTATACATTATGATGTCTTCACCACAATTATAGTTACCATCTATCTCATCACGTCGCTATTGCAATATCATTGACTATATTCTTTATGTTCTGCTTTTATTTCCTTAAGTTACTCCTTCCATAACTGGACACCTATATCACTCTTCCATTTACCCATTTTGCCCAAACCCCCTCCCCTCTGGCAACCATCAGCTTGTTCTCTGTATTTATAGTTTTAATTCTGCTTTTTGTTTATTCATTGTTTTAGATTCCATTTATGAGTAGAATCATATGGCATCTGTCTTTCTCAGTGTGACCTATTTTACTTAGCATAATACCTCTAAGTCCATCCATGTTGTCTCAAATGACATGATGTCATCCTTTTTATGGTTGTATAATATTCCATTGTGTATAAATTCCACATTTTCCTTATCCATCTGTCTATTGATGGACAATTATGTTGCTTCCTTGTATTACTACTATAAACAATGCTGCAATTAACATGGGAGTGCATATATCTTATTGGGAGTGCAATTAACATGGGAGTGCCTAGTGGAATTATTGGATCATATGGTAAGTCTATTTTTAATTTTTTAAAGAACTTCCATACTGTTTTCCACAGTGACTATACAAATTTACATTCCCACCAACAGTGCATGAGGGTTCTTTTTTCTCCACATCCTGACCAACATTTGTTGCTTCTTATCTTCTTGATTTTAACCATTTTAACAGATGCGAGGAAATGTTTCATTGTAGTTTTGATTAACATTTCCCTGATGATGAGTGATGTTGAGTATATTTTCATGTTTGTTCGTTAATAATCTATTTTAAAACCTGACAATTGTAGTTGAATTTTCCTAATGTCTACACCTATCTATCTATCAATTGATTGATTGATTGATTGATTGATGTAGATGTTTGGAGAATTTATGTATAAAATATACACATATAAAATATATATATATAACATGTAAGGTACATGTATAATAACAAGTAAACTATCTATAGCTACCCATCTCTCTCTCTATATATAACCAATATATTATATACTCCTGGTATAAAAAAATATAAAAACTTAAGAGAAAGTTAACAAAATTACATGGACTATTCATATCTCAAATCTATAGGATTATGTGGTGGTTTAAAAAAAGTTGTTTGCATATCTGCTCATCAAAATTTGGGGTCTAAAGTTCCCTCCCATTGAATCTTGTAATTCCCAGGGAATTCCTGGTTCTCTCCCAGTGACTCTTGTAATTAAGATAATGTACTAGATGTAACTATGTAACTTCAAGGTCAGATCAGAAAAGATCATGAATCTTTCAACTGGCTCTCTCGGGAAGTTTGCTCTGGGAGAAGTCAGAAACCAGGGAGTACATCTAATTATCTTGATATTTGTATGCTGGAGAAGACACAGGTAGACACTCCAGCAATGGTGCAGCTAAGCTTTCAGCCTACAGTCAACTCCAAGTGTCAGCATTTGAGCAAGCCATTTTTGACATCCAGCCCATTTAGACTTTCAGATGATTGTAGTCCCAGCCAACATCTGAGTGCAATAGTATCAGAGAACTTTAGAGTAAATAGTCCAGCCAAGCTTTACTCAAATATGTAACCAATACATGAAGAACAAAGTAAAATGTTTGCTCTCATAATTTTGGGGTAATTTGTTAGGCAGCAATAACAACCAATTAGTATGTGCCATTTTACTCTGCTCTGCACATTATCTCTACCAACTCCCTTAATCTTGTCTATACTGCACAGTGAGTGTTACTGCATTTTAGAGATGAATGAAGTGAGTTTCAGAGAGGTTAACACTCTCATAATGTCACACAGCTAGGAAAAAGTAGAGTTGGAATTCAAACCTAAGCCTGCCTGACTAACTGAAATCTAAAAACTAAAATCAAAGGAATCTTAAATTTGTACAGTAAGGCCTACTCTTCCAGCAGAAAAAAAAATTAAAAAATTGGCAACATATCCGAGATCAATTGAATTAGAAATACCCACGTTCAAATAAAATAATTAAAATACTTTCTAGAGTTCAGCACGTGCAAGCTACAAATGAAAAATTTGGTTGAGAGGGCCCTAGTGAAAAACAAATTTAACTATTACCATATGAACATTGTTGCCTGAATAGTGAAGACGCCAAATGGCTGAGCAAAAGGTATTGGAAATAATCTGTAACAACTTCTGTAAAGATGTTTTGGCATGAAAGTGTACAGCAATTTCATTTTGAAATACTGAAAAGCATGAGCGAAAACATAATTAGTATCCATAAAAAGTGAATAATTACAGCGCTTTGCTTTAAATGACTTTTGATGAAGTTCTAATTCTTCAATATACCATTACCCATTTAACCTAACATAAAAAAAGGAGAAATCATCTTCTATACTTTTCATCCCTTTAGAGGTCTACCGTCAAAAGGAAATATCAAACTTAAACTGCCCTATCATATGCCAAGACTGAGGGACTATAACTATGCTCGTTCACACACAAGACTAAACATATTTTTAAATTTGTTCTGATTGCATATGTGGCTTGCAACTTATTTATCCCAAATAAACATTTTCCATGTCTCTTCTGTCGGACTTACAGTTTTTTACATATTAACTCTAAATATTGGCAAAGAAACTTTTCATCACTGAACAGTCCTTTCATCCCTTCGCCTCTGATTGCTCTAGTGTCTTCTTCAAAGGTTCTTTGCTTTATCCCGGGTTAGTGTTTGATATATTGAGAATAGGTTGGATGTTTCAAGTATGTCTATTAGAATTTGATTTGTTTGATCCATAGTTCTCAAATATTTGTGTGCTTACGAATCATCTGGGGAATGCATAATAAAAAACTAGATTCCTAAAAAAGAAGGGGAGGGGGTGCCTGGGTGACTCATTTGGTTGAGCATCCTACTTTTGATATGATTTCCACTTAGGTCATGATCCTAGAGTCGTGATATTGAACCCCGCTAAGAGTGGAGCCTGCTTAGGATTCTCTCTTTCCTTCAGTCCCTTTTCCCCTTCTCACGCACACTCAATCTCTCCTTCTCTAAAATAAAACAAATACACAAAAACAAAACAAAACAAAACAAAACAACCTAGATTCTTGAGCCACATTGCCAGAGATTCTGTTTGGAAGGCTGTGGGGTAGATCCAAAGATTGCACATGTGTAAGAAGGACTTTAGAAATTTCTTTTGCAGATAGTCTGAGTATCACATTTGGGCAAACGCTGTCCTAAGTATTATGGCAGTAATTTTAGTAACTGCCATTAGATTGTAGGATGCCATTTACCATAAATTGCTAAATGTATAGGCTTTATCCATATAGTTTTTAAAAACAAGAAAATTAAAAACTTTCATACTTTAAAAATATTACTCAAAATAAATTAAAACTTAAATACTTAAGGTAAAAACAAATATTTATTATAGCTATTTGGATATATTACTTAAAATATACTTTATCAAAATTTAAATATATACAACAAATAGGACAGAATATTTACAGTATAATGCTGATAATAATTATATAGGATATATACTTATCTAAGAGTATACTTATCTGAAATAATTTTCATAGATATATAATTATCTAAAACCATTAACATTAAGTAAAATAATCATTTATTAATTTAATATCGCTATCTACCTTGAACTTTTCATGAAAATTTGCAAAAAATAAGAAGTAACCTATGTCGAAGTGGTTACATAGAGGTTACATAGTGTTCATGAGCTGTTTGCTTATTTATTTGTGTATTCTTTTGTCTTGAAGTATCAGAAGTTGACGTAAAGCCTATGAATGCTCCTAATGATTTAATTGCTCTTCCACTTGATTTATCTTTGCCAATATAGAGTACTTTAGGCTATTTACCTCCAGTGTTTCTACATAGAATTTCTCCTCATAATCTACAAAATTATCATATATTATCTCAAAATGATCAACTGAAATTAAAAATGAAACAACAAATCCATTAAAGTTTCCCCCACCATAATTCATTTTTGTATTAACTCAGCAATAAACCTATTAAATAATCTCTATTACAAAACACTCCTTCAGCCCTCACAATATAAAATAACACAGGGCACCTGCTCTCGAAGGTACCTGTTCTGATAAGCCTCTGTACTTCAAAATCGCAAGTAAGTTGTCTAGAATTTTTCTGAAGTAATTATTTCTCTTCTATACCCCCTCTTTGTTATTAAACTAGTTAGTATTATATATTAAGAGAAGGAGCTTTGAAATCTGTATTTTTAAGGACTCTATTCAAATCCTCGCTCACCAATGAATTGCGATGGGAAATAAGAACAATTTCTTTATAAAATCAAGATAATACTTAAATTCACAGAATTTTTTTTCAAAGTATTTCAAAATATTCAAAGATAAAAGAAGGTAATATGCAAGCTCTACCTCAAGTAGGATACTAGTATGAAGAGTTCTGTGGATATGCTTCCCTGAAAAACTAATGAAAAATATCAAAAATCAACCTGTAAAGGGATGTAGATGAAGAAGTGTTTATTCAAGAAAATCTACTACAGTTTGGCAAGAACAGTGAGAGTTGGTGGTATGTGAATGAAGACCCACTCCCTCCTTTGTTCTCCCGTCTCAGCCACGTGGAAAATCCAGTCTAGGTTTGTATAGCTAAGAACCCAGGGCTCCCTCTCATCCTAGTTCCAAGTCAGAGGACAATTTCCCAGAAAGAGCAGGACAACCGCATTTCTCAACCTGCTCCCAGCTATCTGTTGCTCAGGCTAAGTTCTGGGTCAGTATGACTGACAAGTGGGGCTCCTTTCTTCCACTCTGCTCTCACTCACGGAACAGAGACTCTACCTTGGGTACAGCATCACCAAGAATCCTGAGGCTTGCTTTTTCTTGGTTTACCATGCTGAGAAAGACAAGCTGAGAAGACCTGAGGCTATCTGCCCCTTTACACTCAGCACTCAGGTACTAAAGCAAATGTCTCAGAGAGAGACGAGAGACTTAACCATCGTACCATACCTAGCTCCAGAGTTATCACTAATATATTTTGCCTACAGAGAGATTCAGGATATCTGTTACAGAACTTTGAATCTCTTCCCAAAGGAACTGACTTCATTTGCGACAGAGTGTGGAGAAATTCAAGCCTAAAGGTTGCTTTCAAAATCAGTAGGAGTTGTGGTGCCAAACAATGGGTAAAAGATTGGTAGAGTCATTGGGGACATAGGCAATAGTGTTGGCTAGCTAGTTTGCCAAAGAGAGTCAGGGAAAGAGACAGCTGGGAGGAGCACTCCTTGGGCTAGAACAAATCTTAAACAATGGCCTAGGAGCTATCCCTTCAAAGGAGCCCAAATTTGATTGGATCAGTCTGTTGAACTTTCTTGCCCCAGGACATTGTTGAAAATAATAAAACAATTAGCTGACAATTATTGTAGTTTCAGCTAGGTGTGGGCACAGAAAGAGACCAGAGAGAGTCCTGCCAAAACCCTATCATACCAGGGTCACTGTGGGCTATTCAAGGCTGTGACTGTGGGCTATTCGAGTAGTGGGTGGGGGTGGCATGGCGTGGGTGATACACTTTGCTAAAATAGTCCAGCCAGTCATTACACAAGTAGAAAAGCAACAGCAATGACAATCCTTGGAGGGGAGGGACCAGTACCTGAATTGCTGCAATACATTATCCATAATGTCATTTCCAACAAAAAAGTATGAGACACGCAAACAAACAAGAAGATACGATCCATACATTGGGGAAAAAGCAGATTGTGTGAATGACTAAATGTCAGATTTAATAAAGACTTCACTTCAAAGTAACTATTACTAATATGCTCAAGGAACTAAAGGAAACTATGATTCAAGAAGTGAAGAAAGATTATTATGACAATGTTGCAACAGACAGATAGTATCAATAAGGAGATAAAAATTATTTAAAAAAAAAGAACCAAATGAAAATTCTAGAGTTGAAAATTTCAAAAACTGAAATGATAAATTCATTGGAGGGGCTCAACAGTAGATGTGAACTAGTAGGAGGGATAATTAGCAAACTTGAAAGTAGGTTGATAGAGATTATGCAATCTGAAGAGCAGAAAGAAAAAAAATGAAGACAAATAAACAGACACTCAGAGAAATATGAGACCCTACTAAGTATACCAAACCACAATCATGTGAATACCAGAAGCAGAGGAAAGAGAAAAACAAAAGTATTGAAGAAATAATAGTTGAAAATGTGCCAAATTTCTTAGAAAACATTGATCTATACATCAAGGTACATCAAAGCAAACATTAATCTCCACATCGATAAACTCCATAGGATAAATGCAAAGGGATCTACAAGTCACAATAAAAATGCTGAAAGCCAAAGCAAGGAAAAAATCTTAAAGGAGCAAGAAAAAAATGAGTCATCATTGCAAGGGAACTCCAATAAAGTAAACAGGTAAATTCTCTCAGAAACGAGGGAGGCCAGAAGACAGTGGGATAGCAAATCCAATGTGCTCAAAAAAGAAACTGTTAACCAAGAAACCAATATTCAGAAAATTCTGAATCATTTCAAACGAGAAAGTAGGAAAAAGACATTAAGAGATAAGCTAAAAGTGAAAGAATATATTATTCACAGATCTACCTTTGAGAAATACTAAAAGAAGTCTTTCAGGCTAAAAGCACAGGATCTTATATTTTCAAATCCATACAAAAACAAAAAAACAAAGAACATCTGTAAAGGTTATTGTGTAATTATGAAAGAGTGCAAATGTTTATTTTTTGTCTTCTCTTAACTATTTTAAAAACCAATTGTATAAAACAAATCAATATATGTATAATGAATTATTGAGCCTATGACCTATAGAGATGAAATATATTTGCCATTAACAGTGAAAAGGAGGTGGGAGAGAACACAGCTCAAGTGGGCTAAGGGAATGACTCCAGATGGTAACTCAAATCCACAGAAACAAATGCAATGATAAATAATGAATATTCTTGGTCTTTCCCATAACCCCTCCTTGCTAAATGTGATATTGATTTCACATGCTGTTTCTTACCCTCTCTTGGAATCCCAAGTAGCTCCTGCACTGATATGCTTTTGTGATGCAGGAGGAAAAGGAGAGAGAGGACAAGAGGCAGGACCCAACAATCAACAAGGGGTCTCTCCACTTCATTGCCAGGGGGAGTCAAAGCCAGGGAGGGTTAGAGTTTACACATGAGGACAGAGGAACTAAAGAAGTATGGTTGTGGAGTCTCATCATGATATTCAATTAATTTAAACAAAAACTTGAGAACTTATTTTGAAATTAACTTTTATTTTCTTATCTGCTTTTTTGATAGATAACTCTCTGAGTTATACTAATCTTACCGGGAAAGTGCCAGATACATTCTCTACTAGCTTTTCTCACACCTGCTTCAAGCCTTTCATTAATATATATATCTTTTAATCCTATCTCTTGGACATTTCACCACTTGGTTCAAATAGTATGTTCTTTTCCTTTTTAAATCAATAACGTTAAGTAGCACAATAACTATCAATATTTTATCAATAATATTAATTGTTAACATTTGCTAGCCAAGTAAGTAGTTTGAAATAGTGTAATTGAGTAAGGGATGTGTATTTTTGTATAGTTTTCACTATAAGTATCTTGCTGTCTCTGGAGTATCTGTTTAAATTCTCTGAGTACCAAATTTCTTACCTGTTAAATAATGGAGATGGCTTGATCATGGGTCACAAAGATCACTTCAGCAGGTCTATATATGCCCCAAAATTATATGTGCAATTTTCTCATTACATAGGTTTGTGTTTGTTTGGTTTTTATTAGAAAAATGCTTAGCTTTCAAATGATTTTCCAATGGGAAAATGATTTCCTTGAAAAGGGTAGAAAACTCTGCATGGAGTTTTCCAAGGTCTCTTTATAGCTTTAAAATGATATAATACCATTAACTAAACCTATATTTTCAGTCTTGAATGTTATAAACTTGCTTACCTCTTGCCACAAAAAAAGATTATTTCTCAATCTATTCAACGTTCAGTCGTCCATAAAGGAACTGGCTCAATGATTACAAATGTGTTCTTGGAGCCTCCTGGTATGAGCTTCGATCTCTACAGTCCTTCAATGCACAAAAGATTTGTGATTGGTCTTTTACTAGTATCGAAAGAAGTACCACCTGATTCTGGTTTTTATTTGTTTGTATCAATTTCTTTCTTTAGCTCAAGAGTCTTAACAGATCAGTCTGTCCAGCTCTGAATGTTGAGGATGAGGAAACAGAAGGAAACAACCCATTTCACTGACTTTCTTAAAACCACATTTCATGTCTTGAACAGCACTGGATTTAGTACCATTCCACTACGCTATCCAGTCCTTCTAGACCTAGAGCCTTTGTGTTGAAATTTTACAGTTCTGTTTTATACTCAGATAGGCGTGAACAATGCACACTTTTTAAGAGCTTATTTATTTATTTATTTAGAGAGCAAGGGGAGGGCAGAGAGAGGGAGAGAGGGAATCCTTAGCAGGCTCCGTGCTGTCAGCACAAAGCCTGTGGTGGGACTCAATAACATGAACCATGAGATCATGACCTGAGATGAGATCGAGAATTGGACACTTAATTGAATAAGCCGCCTTGGTGCCGCCTTTTATTCTGATAAAAAACAAAAAACAAAGAAACAAAAAAACTTCACATTTAATTTTCTGGAATATGGTCATTTGTTGAGTTGAAAAAAGTAGAATACACTGGAAAATATGATAATGTGATTCAGCCAGTGGTAGGATGAAGTAAGAAAAAAGTACAGTTTTCAAACCACAGGAGATTCTTAAATACAGAGAACAAACTGAGGCTTTATGGGGGTGGGGAAAATGGGTGATGGGCATTAAGGAGGGCACTTTTCAGGATGAGCACCGGGTATTATATGTAAGAGATAAATCATTGGGTTCTACTCCTGAAACCAAAACCACACTGTATATTAACTAACTTGAATATAAATAAAAAAATAAATAATAACATAAAATAATACATTGAACAACAACAACATAATATTTAAAAGGCGTGTGTGCTGGTAAGCTTTGAAGTTGTTTCATTTCCAGTGAGGAGAATAAGATAATTTAATTACATCTTGTCTATTAACGGATACACAGTTTACACTTGTTATGCTTGAAAGCAGAGACTGCAACTTTAGTTATAATTTAACACTGAATTCTTATCTTTAGAGTCTTAGCTAACACTTCTTATAGTCATCTAGGATGTGTCTCAGTACGCAAAATAAAAAGAGAAAGAAGAAGGCTTATTTTATGTGTAATGTTAAATGCAGAGAACGTAAAATCTAGGCAGTTTAGGTGAGCTCTATAGAAAACAAAATCACTGTCTCAAATGCAATAGGGATTCCTGTTTGACTCTTGTTTATAAAGAACGGTGGAGTATTTTCCAGGTGATTGTTCCTGATGTAAACATGTGGAGCTCATAGAGAATAATCCATATGCATAAGCAATTTTCATATAACCAGCTGTGGAAGAAGGTAGGGCAATTTCTAATCCTATAAAACAGGATTTACAATTTATCCTGGTTAAGAAGGTATATCAGTCAGTGTCCTGCTGGGACAAAAGAAACCATTTTAAGTCTTTCAAATGAAGAAACTCGATGCAGGGAGTTGCTGATAGACGCAATGGAAGAACTGAGAAGCCAAACCAAGTCAGGTTGGGGTAACCCAGAGATTAGTCAGCAGGAAGTCTTTACCTTCCTAATGGATAGGGAACCAACAGAAAGACATGATATTATCAGAACCCAGGAACTGGGGTATCTGGTGAGAGGACAAACCCATGTCAGATGCTGCCTGACAGGAGCTGGAGCCATGGATAAAGTGTAGCACCTGCAAGAATGGCTGCTGAAAAACAGAAGTGTCCTGTGTTTTTCTCTCCTCCCTCTCCCTTTCCATGAATTCCTTCCATTACTGAATTTACTGGGAAGCTAGAGAGTAGGCAGCCTGGTCAAAGTAGATGAAAATAACGCAGAACAAAGCAGGGAAAGAAGGGAGTGTGCATCTGAGAGGTAGAGGCCGAACATTGGAGGATCTCGCCTATTTGCAGAAACGATACCAAATGCTAAGACAATTATACGACAGCATAAGAAAATATGTAACCAGGTGCTCAGAATTGTGCAGATAGAAACCACCAGGGAGTTAAGTGTGAGAAACGCGTCTGTTAGAAGGAGCATGGGTGCAGAAATCAGGAAAAGCTGAGATGAGACAAGGCTTGACCTGTGAGTTGATGATTTGGAAGGACAACAGGGAAACATCTGACAGAGGAAGTAGAGCATAAGAAAAGGCAGAGAGTTATCCTGGAGTATGTGTGTGAGGCGAAGGTGGAGAAGGAAAGAAGCAGGAGGTGTGGTCAGTGGGAAAACCAGAACAATTCCCCCCTCCCCTTTCACCCTTCCTTCCTTTCTCCATTATGTCAAGTATTTATTGAGTACCTTCTATTTGCCTTTACCTTCTGGTAGCCTCTAATAGGTACCAGATATGCAGAGAACATAAAGGTCTAGCTCTTGCCCTTGGGAAGCTTATAGTTTAATTGAAGAAATAGAAAATAAATCAGGAAACATAGAATATATATAATTTCAAATGTTGGAAAGGCTATACAGAACACAAACAGGACTACACTGTATGTTAACTAACTTGAATTTAAATTAAAAAAAAAAGGACACAAACAGGGTAGCATCAAATAGAAAAACGTTTAGTAAATAGAGATATATCAGGGCTTTTGACCCTTCATGTGGAAAGTGCTAAACAGTATTTTGGAAACATTTCTGGCACCGTGGAAAAGGATTCATTGCAGACTGGACTCACTACACTAGGCTGTGACGGCAGCATAAACAAAAATTGTGTCAGGAGTTGGGGACATGGGGAACACAGCTGAGATATCACAAGACTTAGTGACAAAGTTGACTCTGGAGAAGAAATCCAAGCTTAATACATTTAACATACAAGTCCAGAATAATAGTGGCGACATCAATAAAGGAAGACATAGGACAAAACAGCAAATTTAAAGGGGAAAACGATCAGTTTTGAACATATCATCTTAAAGCCAATATCCATTCAAGGTAAATGGCGACTTACAAAAGTTATGTAGGAAAGCTAATTCTCCCAGAAACAGATCCACTTATAGATAGTTAATAAAGAAAAGTTGGGGCTGTGGGGACGGGCAGGGGTGATTCTTACAAATTTGAAGTTATATAGTAGTATACTAGCAGGACAATGACAGATAATATAAAATGGGATTATTCTCACCCAATATGATTATCTATCTAAAATTTTATTCTCACCCAATATGATTCTCTATCTATCTAAAATTTTATTCTCACCCAATATGATTATCTATCTATCTAAAATTTGTATGCCCACTGAAGTCTAGGAAATGTGAGATAAATCTTAGATACTCAGAATTGTTTCTGAAACACAGTAGGGACTCAAGCTGTTTCATGATGATTAGATCTTTCTGAGCACGGATTCTGCTTTCTTTCCCTGATTGTTACGTGGCCTTGTATATGAAGACTTTGATACAAAAACACAGAAAAATCTAATTTGTGTGAACGTTCATATGAGTGGAAATGCGTAGGGTAGTCCAATGCCTAAGGCATTGACAACTGTGGCAGACGCTGTGTCACTCAACCCATCTCCAGTCAGGTGTCTATTATTTCCCATACATGAGCTCTGTTACTTCTCAGAGCTAGCCACTGAGTCTCTTGGTAGGCAAGTGTCCTCAGACCTTCAGATCCCACTTTCCTACTTGCATAGAGATCTAAAAATACCTGGGAGTTGAATCCTATAGCGTCACCACCATGGGCAGTGAGGAAGCAATGTCCAGGCAGAAGAGCATTAGGAACTCAGTCCCGTGGACGTTTAATTTAGGATGACTTGGAGAAGTCACCCACACTGTCTCCAGAGCTCCCCAGTGGAACTAAGCCAAAGTCCCATGGACTTAGCTTGGAATGGTTCCCTTGAGTGGCTTCCTTTCCTTGCTGATGTCACTTCCCTCCACCCCTAAACAATTTTTTTTTTTCTGGGAACACTTGCTAATAAAACATTTTCATATGAATCCTTATTCCAGAGCCTAAAACCAGCCTAACTAAAGAGTCATTGCTTTTGGTTTGCTGCTCTAATAAATTACTGCAAAATCAGTGACTTAGAAGAATACAAATATGTTATCTTGCAATTCTGAAAGTCAGAAGTCAAAAAAAGTTAAAATCAAGTCACTGTTAAAAGCTACTCACTGGACTAAAATCAAGGTGTTGTAGGGCTTCATTTCTTTCTCAAGGCTCTAGGGGAGAATATTCTCACAGATTCTAAAGGCCACCTACATTCCCTGGCTAATGACCCTCTTTTTCCAACTTCAAAACCAGAAAAATCTGGCTGAATTTCTTCTCACATCATATCACTCTGACCTCCTCTTATGACTCCCTCCTCATTTTAAGAGACCCCTGTGATCACATTGGGCTCCTTAAAGTCAAGTATTAGCAACCTTAATTCTATTTGCAACCTTAATTCCCGCTTTTCCAAGAAACTTAGCATAGTCTCAGGTTCTGGGGGGAGGAAGGAGGTATCACTCTTATATGTTATAATATAGTATATTGTAAATCCTGAGTATAAAGGCCTCCTGGTATAAAAAAAAGTAGACTGTTTTCTTAGATAAGGCATTATCCTACGCTGTTCAAAGTATTATCCGTTTCTGTCTTTTTAGTGCTGGAGGGCCAGGGAAAGTCACATCAAGATAAATTACATCTGTGTCTCACTTGTGTGGTCCATATTGCTTCTGTTAATTATTTGTGTCCATGGCTAATTAAATCCAGAATTTAATCTAATGTGTGTGTGTATATGGGGAGAATGGGGGAGTCTCTTCTTGCCAGTCCAAATGCCAGAAATTCAGCAGTGATGTAGTTGTAATGCACAGTTTTTTTTTTCCACTTGGAAGTCAAGAACAAAATATGTGAGCAATGCTTCTCTGCTTGTGAATTCCCTTTAATCTCCGTGTTTGAGGAGACACTGAGTGTCAGCTGCATATGGACATTACAGTAAGAGTTCAGAGTGTAAGAGGGATTCGACTAGATTGTGTCAAAGATATATTCTATAGTATCTTTTATCATTTTCATTGTATCAACACAACAGATTTAAAAATGACTCGGGAATTGTCTTTCTATCACAGTGTAACTCAACCGAGGAGCCGTCAGTCAGCAGGACAGAAAAGGAACCTGTCCCTGCAGCAGTAATTGCCTGCATTCTGAAGAATGAATGGGGAAAGGACGGAATTCTGAGTCACGTTACAAAGGAAACTTTTCAATTTCCAGGCAAGTTTGGAAAACTTTCCTTGGGAGACTTTAGCAAGGTGCACAGAGCCATGAATTAAGTGCTTATGCCGGAGAGGATTTTAGAAGCCAGAAGAAGCTAGATGTTTAAATATGCTTATGCTATTTTATTTGAAGCCAAAAAAGGAGACACTAGAATTGTTTGTCGTATCTGAACTGTTGCTGGGAAACTAAGAAAGGTATTTCCAAAGCAGGATGCCGGCGAGCACTGAAAAACCTTGGGGGCTGCTTGCCAACACTGTAAACTCCATTTGTCACAGAGCCTGTGTAGTACCGAGTTTCTTCTAAATTTATCTTCTCCATTTGTTTTTGTCATACGATTATAAACAATGTGAGGTTAGACACATGAAACAGCTATATGTGTTGCTTCTTTTAGCTTTGTCAGAAGCAGCTTTGTTTAGTATCAACTGCACTGTTAAAATCTATGAGGACTCAGACCCATTAGATCCTAAAGTTTTGAGGGTTGGAGATGCTGTCTTGTTCCTTTCCAGATGTTCTGAATTGCTCTGCCCGTGGCTAGTACGTCCTAAGTATTACATTCCAGGCCAGACTTATGAACCAATGAATGAATGAAAGAAGAGAATGAATTACCGATGAAAAATCAATAGAGAGGTGTTTCTTCAATGCTTTGTGAAATATAATATTAAGCAGATACAGTAAATAGAACCAGGTGAAATTGTTAAGACATTACTATTTTTAATCTACAAAATGGTCATTTCTCATGTTCAACTGAGTAGATAACTACCAGTAGTTCACTACTACTGACTAGTCCCTCCACATATATTCAGAATAAATCACAATTTAGTAGGCCCCTATTAAGAGCCAGGTATTCAGGTAAGTGTTTTTGCGTGTTATTTTATTTCACCCTTAAAAGAATCCTGTGGTAAGCAAAAATCTGAAATGGCCTCCAAGATCCCCATACTTGAATATTTTTATACATTGCTCTTGGGACTGTGAATCTCATAGGGTTTACTTCTGTAATTACATTACGTTAGGTGACACTACTGACTTGAAGAAAGAAAGACTGTCTGGGTGGGTCGGATCTAATCACAAGAACCCTTTAAGTCTGGGTTTGCGGGTCAGACACAGAAGTCAGAGATGAGAAACAATAGGTTTTGTGTGAGAGGTTTCTCCAGTGCTGGCTTTGCAGATGGCGGGACCGCGTGGCAAGGAATGTGGCCATCTTCCAGGTGGTAAGACTGGTCCCACACCTGCAGGGGTAGGAGAATGAGGGTGTCAGTTCAACACCAGAAAGGACAGGAATTCTGCCAACGGCCCTTGCACTCTGAAAAGGACCCTGAGCCACAGATGGCAACCAGAGACCCAGCTGACAGCTGAGTTTCAGCCCGGTGAGATCCTGAGCAGTCCTGTGTGATACACAGAAAACAAGAAATATTAAATTTGTTGTGTGTTGAAGTCCTTATGTTTAAGGTAGGTCATTGGTTACACAGCAGTAGAAAACTCATCCGAATCCCCTTTCACTTCTTTTTACAAACTAGGAGTGGAGACTCAGTGCAAGTAACTAATTTTGTCAAGGATAGGCAGAAAGATTTTAATACAAGACTTTGACTCTGTCTGTGGTTAGTATTTTTTTTCTAACGGGCCCTACTCTTTGGAAGGAAAAGAGGGTTGGAAGAGGAAGTAAGAACTAGAGAATTAGAGTTCTGTCAAGTCAATGGTAAAGTCTCACGTATATGAGGTCACAGAATGTCATAGGAAATGTCCCCTTACATGTGGCTTTACTAAAGTTTTTATAATTCTGGTTGTTTCAACAAGGAGCATACAGATCAAAAGATATTTGGCAAGAAAGAATCACATGGTGTTGGGTTAAGATTAACTGTGCTTCTGAAGTGAGAGACGCATCTGTGGTTTGTGGGAACTTCCAGAATTCATGTGATTCCTCCTTATTTATTTCTTCCTTGCTGAGAAAACAACACACCAAGCCCAATATTTGATGAACCAGTTTCTTGTAAATCACATTATGCTAGTTCATCATCATATGTTGCTGTTTCCTGTGGATCTCTAGGACTAAGAAATGCAGCATTTAGCAAGATAACCAAATAGGTTCCATATCTTATTACATTACACTGTGTGTGTGTGTGTGTGTGTGTGTGTGTGTGTGTGTGTGAAGTGGGGGTGATATCAAACTATGCAATCTACTTAGAATTTTATTTTATTTTTAAAAATAAATAGATTTTATTGTTTTATTGTTTTCAGCATGTGATGGTCACATTTCATATAAATCATGTAACTAAGAAGTTCTAAGGAAGCTTTTTTAAATTATTTGTCATCCCAAAAACTAGAAATAATTTTGCTGTTTTTAATTACCTTTATTGTAGACATAGTTTTATGTGTATATACAGATAAAAAGAATAGAACAAAAATGAACATACTGCAATAATATCTAATAATAAATAGTTTTACTTGAGACAAAAAAGTAAAGATATGCTGAACTTTAGATTATTCTGCTGCCTCTATTAGACACCATTCCATGCTGGGACATGTTGGCAACCCCACCTGCCTCACCAGGTCACCAGATCACCAGGTGCACTGGTCAACTTCAGGTGTGTCCAATGGACATCGCCTCTCATGCCACCTCTCCATCCAGAAAAAAAAAAAAATTTTTTTCTCACCACATGACATGTTAGTTCTAGAAGAACCATTGCAAAAGCAGAGGTGGAAAAACTCTTTCTGTAGAAGGTCAGAGAGTAAATATTTTAGGCTGTGATGATTTCTGTGTGCGTAGGGGAGAAGGGTGCGTTTTACAATCTTTTACAAATTTAAAAACCATTTTCCGCCCGAGAGCTGAACAAAAACAGGCCGAAAGCCAGAACTGGCCCAAGTAAGAATAAAATATTATGCCAAACATTAAGAGATTAGAGTAGTTTTTAGCAAATCATTTTATTAAAGTATAATATACTATAGAAAATACCCACATCATGAGCTTAGGGCTCAAAAAGTTTTCACAAGGTGAGCTCACTTGAGTAATAAACCGAAGTGGGGTGAAGAAAGCTACATTTTTGGCAGCTCGGAAGTCCCCCTTCCACCCGTGGCGGCCATGGAAGTGTCGCTCCCATCTCTCTGTGAGAAAACACTTGTCTTCATCTGCCAAGAGTGCAGTGAGCTGGCCGTCACTTTTCTGTGGCAGCTTAAGCTAGTCGCTGAGCACACAGGTGGTTACTATGGCCTGACCATTTGTGCCTGATGTAGATCTCCTCCGTGTGGTAATCTTTTTGGAGAGTTTCCCCTTGGATTGGACGAGACTTCCGCAAATCCGCATTTGACTTTGAGGCTCTTCTTGCTCACGTCTGTTTCCTTTCACAGATGTCAGATCAGCATAGGGTATAATGGCTTCCACTTCCCAGTCAGGCTTCAATTTGACTTCTAAATCTCAGTTGTTACTTCTCAATAAACCTATCTCACCCCTAATCTACCTCGGCTCCTGCCCCCTGGAGGACTCAGACTGACACCTGTCCCCTTCCATCTGTTCCTTCACCTTCTCAAGTGGACACCACACTAACCTCTAACAGGTAGGTAGCTTCCTGGATTGAACTTGAGATCAAGAGAATCATGCACCGTGAAGTCTTTTGTAATTGGCTTATTTTGCTCAGCATTTTGTTCGTGAGATTCATCTTTCTTATTCTTGTAGTTGTAGATTGTCCATTCTTGTTCTTTAGTTTTCTGTGTGAATGTGTCCATTGTGTAAAATATACCACAATTTATTTGGCTACCCTAAGGTAGATGGACATTAGTTTGTTTCTAGTTTGAAATTATTACCAATAGAACTCCCATAAGCACTGCTGTACCTGTCTTTTGGTGAACATTTGATTCATGTATTCAGTTTCAGTAGATTTTGCCAAACAAATTTCCAAGTTCTTTTACGAACTTCTAGTCCACAAGCAATGTGTGAGTGCCTGTTGCTCCATAGAAAGAGTATTTTTTATTTTAGCCATTCTGTTGGGGGTAAAGATATATCACACCATAATTATCATTTAAACGTCATTGAAAAACAAGTGAAGTTGAGTACTTTCTGTGTGTTCTCCTTTGTCTTCAGGTATTTTGCACCTTTTCCATTCTGTTGTAGTCTGTTGTGTGCATTTTTCATATTGATTTTTTTGGTGTTCTTTAAATATTCTGGGTAGGAATGTTTTGTTGAATGTATATGTAATTCAAACATATTCTGCGATTTTTACTCTTTTAATGGTGCTTTTGATGAAAAGAAGTTCCCGACTACAATGTGGTCTGATTTATTAAAATTTTTTGTTAACACTTTTTGTATCCTGTTCAGAAAATATTTCCCTACTCCAAAGTCATGAAGATACTCTATGTTTTCTTCTAAAATCTTTATTGTTTTAACTTTAATGTTTAGATTTTGACTTTATTTTTGTACGTTAAGTGAGACAGTGGTGATAATTTATTTTTTATGAATATTCAACTTGCCCAGCACCATTTATTGAAAAGACTATCTTTCTGCAATGCATGGAATAGTCACCCAGACCATAAAAGAGATGATGATTTCTCTACTCTCAAATTCTGTTCTATTGGCTTATTTCTTTTTCCTTGCACTATTACCATATATTCCTAATTATTAGACCTTTGTAATAAATCTTGATATCTATCATTGTAACATCCAGCCTTGTTCTTCTCCAGTAATGCCTTGGACATACTTGGGCCTTTACATTTCCATAAATTTTATAATCATCTTGCCAATTTTCATATGGTTAGATTTAATTTATACATTAATTTGATGACAACTTACATTTTTATAATACTGAATCTTCCAAACCATGAAGGTGGTATAACCTTTCATATTTTTGGATGTTAATATGGTCATGACAATTTTCTTATGCGTATTGTCTTCATGGTATATGTTTTCATATTTATTTATTCCAGCTATCTCTTAAAGTGAGTCATTTATAGAAAGCATGTAGTTGAATCTTACTTTTTTATATAGTCTGATAATCTCTGATTTTGAAATGGAATGTTCATTTTACATATAATTCAATCAACTTATTTAATTGGATTTATGTCTACCATTTGCTATTTTCTTTTTATTTGTTTCCTCAGGTTTTTATCCCTGTTTCTCTTTTGCCTTCCTTTGAGATAATCGGACAATTTTTAGTATTGTATTAAAGTTTTTTTTTTTGGCTTTTTATTAAACCTTTGCATACTTTTAAAGAAACTAATAGAAGAAAAATGCACATAACCATCATCCCCCGTGTTCCTCATTTATTTCTGTAAGTCTGATTTTTCATTTGGTGTCACATACCTTCAGCCAAAAGAACTTTTAGCATGTCTTGCTAAAATTTTCCATGTTTTGATTTTTCTGGGAATGCCTATATTTTCCTTAGTTTTTGAAAAATAACATTGACACTGAATATAGAATTCTTTTAGCATTTTAAAGATATTATTTCAAAAAAAGATATCATTTCATTATCTTCTGGCTTCTTTTATTTCTAATAAGAAGTCTGCTATCATTTGTATCACTTCTTACCTGTGTATAATTTGTTGTTTTCTCTGGCAACGTTAAATATTTTTTCTTTATCTTTGGTTTTTACCTGATTGCTTGGTTTCATTCAGCTTCTTGCATTTGTAAGCTTATGTTTTTTACAATATCTTGGTAAACTTTAGCTAGTATTTTTTTTCCGGATCTATTCTCTCTTGGCCATGTCTGAGATTATATGTAATTTGTAATAGATTCCTTGATATAGTTCTCCAGTCCATTGAGGCTTACTTTTTTTTAATCTCCTATTTATAGGAGATTGAATATTTTCTATTAGCCTGTCGTTAAGTTTACTGATGCCATCTTTAAGCAGCTGTTAAGCCTATTCAGTGAGTTTATCATTTCAGATACTTTATTTTAGCTTCTAAATTTTAATTTGCTTTTGTACAAAAAACATAGCCTCCATTTCTCTGTTGGAATGGTCCATTTATTAATATATTGTGACCCTCCTTTACTTGGTCTTGGAAAACATTTATAGCTGCTTTGAATTCCTATAAGCTAATCCTGACGTCTGGGTCATTTAAGGTTTGGTTTCAGTTGGCTACTTTTTATCTTTATTACCAGTAACATTTTGCTGTTTCTTTGAATGTCTCATAATTTTTAATTTTATCCTATGTATTTTGGGTAATCCATTGTAGAGACTCTAATTCTGTATATTCTCTGAAAGACTGTTGTTTTACTTTGAGAAGGCAGTTAACTTGGCTTCACTCAAACTCAGCTCTCTCTCCTGCAGAAGGCCAACTGAACTCTTTACTTGCTAGCAGCTGTTGTCTCCTGCTCTTACCAGAGTCACTCCACTTATCTGCAAACTTGGGTCAAAACAATGAGAAGTTCATACACTAAATTTTGGTGTTCTCCAGTGGCTCTCCCCAACACAACACCTTCGTCTTCCTGGTTCTAGCTGCTCCAAACTCTGTCCTGGTACCTCTCCAGCTAGGAAGACTACAGCTTTTTACTATCTTGTTAGCACTGGGAAGTGCCCTCAGTTGAAGTTTCTTAAAAGGTTTTTTTGTTGTTGTTGTTTGTTTGTTGTTTGTTGTTGTTTGTTTTGTTGTTGTTTTCTTTAAAGGTTCTTAAAAGGTTCACTTTCTTCCAGCTGTTGCCTGTTCCTGGTTACTCTTCGGTGGTGCATATGGTCGTTTGGTTGTTTTTGTATGTCTTAATAACTGTTTTCTGTGCAATGAGTTCAATACAACTGTTCTGTAAAAAGTGGGACTTCTGTATATCTCTTTGAATGTCCTTTTGTGTGATTTTCTCTATTCTACCTACCATTTTCTCTTTTAAGTCACATATGTTTTGCTGTTACTTTTAATGCAGATTTCTTCTCTGAATGTACTTGTTCTTCTTACATTTGATTTAAAGTTTGCTGGTCCAATCTCATCTCTTGATTTTTCTTTTTTTTCCTTTTTTTTTTTTGTAATTTTATCTTTGAAAGCTTAGTTGTATTTTTTGTCTTTACAAAATACAATGATGTCCATAAAGAATTTGTTTTTTTCTTTTATTTTTACAGTTCATGACTTTTTCATTGTTTTTTTTTTAATTTTCTTTTTTATTTTTTTAAAATTTACATCCAAATTAGTTAGCATATAGTGAAACAATGATTACCCATTTTGCTCATCCCCCCTCCCAGTAACCCTCAGTTTATTCTCCATATTTATGAGTCTCTTCTGTTTTGTCCCCCTCCCTGTTTTTATATTATTTTTGTTTCCCTTCCCTTATGTACATCTGTTTTGTCTCTTAAAATCCCCATATGAGTGAAGTCATATGATTTTTGTCTTTCTCTGACTGACTAATTTCACTTAGCATAATACCCTCCAGTTCCATCCACACAGCTGCAAATGGCAAGATTTCATTCATAAAGAATTAGTTTTATGCTTTCCTTTTCTGTTTTCTTAGCTGTTTACTCTTGTGATATGCGTCTTTCATCTGCATTTAACCTATGTTCCAGTTCTTTATCCCCTTCCCCACCTAAAAGTTTTATACTGGTTCCATTGTTGTCATTACCTTAAACGAAGCTAACTATTTGTTAAAGAATCATGTGGGGAGAAATCAGCTGCTTCTTGGAATTACGGTTGCGAGGACTCAATAAATGTGTTATTTCCTTTGCCTTGAAGACAATTTACTTGTCATTGTTATTGTTGTTGTTTAGTGCCCAAGAGGTTTATTGAAGACGTCTTTACGTGGCAGCTGTCTGTACTGCTCCCATATAATCACTTGATACCTTCACTCCTTCATCCTATTTTCCCCTCCAGTGGCTCCGCACACTGACACAGAGAACGTAAAAGTACCTGATCTACAGTTGATCCTTCAGGTCCACCTCCCTTTGCATTCTGTGGTCTGAAACAGAAGCTCTAACAGCGTCTTATCCATTCTCTCCGGTGATGGACATATACCCCCGGTTCTCGTCTCTCTCCTCAACGTTACATTTGTATGGGCCCTTGGAGATGACACTCCGTACTTTGAAGAAAAGTCTGAGGAAAAGAGGTCAAATCTCCTCTTTATCCTGCATTTTGGTCCCGATTTTATATTACTTTGCAAGTATGTTTTGGGTTTAAGTTTTTCTGTATTTTTAATATTATTTTCCGCTCGTTTCAAAGAAAAAGAATGAGAAAAAAAAATTGCCATATTTAACTGGGAGTCCCCACAGGACTCTTCAAAGCATTCAGTTTATATTGCGCCTTTTAGATAAAGATGATAAAGTGATGTCAACGATTTACGATACTTCCTTTGCGCGTCAGGTGTTTTAGAATTTCTTGAATCCTACAGTACAAATTTTACTGCATCTTGAATAAAACCTTCAGCCCAAGCAGTACTCATTAAAGGAGATAGTGTAGTATAGAGGTTAATATCACAGTTTCAGAGTTACAATGGCGTGGGTTAAAGCATCAGATGCACCCATACCTGTTGTATGATAATTGAGAAAATTGCTTAATTTCCCAATATCCTAATTCAATTTCTTCATGTTGACAATGGAAATACCCACCTCACAGAGATGTGGTAAGGATTAAATGAGATAACACAGAGAAAACAATTGCTACATAGTATTGCTAAATAAACAGTAGTAATTATGATTATTATTCTAGATTATATTTTGTTGAATCAAATCATGATATCAATTATCATAAAATTTTATTGTACTTTCCATATTCCTTAGGTAGAAAGATATGTGTAACTCTCCCAATACAAGTAAAATTATTTTTCTGGAGAAACAGAAGAAAGGTTAATGATTCCTGTGTCTTAGGACCTTATTATCTAAGGGTTGAACTTACTGGGAGAAAAATTTTGCTTATGGAAGTGCATGCCAGCTGCTGGCATGTTATCCTTTGTCTTGTCTATACCCTGACCTTTCAGCTTTATAACTTCCAAATGTTTATGTAATGAGAACTGCCCTTTTAAAATTGACACAGTGATTAAAATTGAAAATGAGATCCGAGACTGTTCTCTAATAAATAGGCTGGATCTGAGCATACATCTGTCCAGCAAAAATCTTCTAAGCAAGTAGGCACACAATTCTTTGCTTGTATGGAAAAAAGTGAAGGTGACATTTATACCGTTCAATAATTTTTCTCTCCATCTGCTTATTCAATGGTAAGATTTAAGTTGGCAAAACGCTACACTCACACTGATACTACTGCTAGGCTATTTGTCAAATATTCAGCTTTTAGAAGCATGCATCCAGGGCCTTATTGACACATAAATTTCTTATATATTCCAATTTATAAGAAAACACCCTTTCAAAAAGAGGATGATAATCAAAGCAGAACCCGCCTTACTCCAGTAGTTCGTCTTGCTAACAGATCCGCCAGTTTCATCAAAGATTCCCGGATCCCATAACAGTTTATCCTATTTTCTTCACTTCTGCCCATTTATATATACATATGTATATATATGTGTATATATATGTACATATATATGTATATATACACATATGTATATATGTACATATATATACATATGCATACATACGTATGTATATATATGTACATATATATACATATATATATATGTGCGTATATGTATATGTGTATAACTTTCTTCTCATCTGAATAAGAAGTATGAATGAAACTTTATCAAATTTATTGATTCCAACATTTTTTTGTTTTAAACTAGGATCTAAGCTAGGATTACATTAAGCCATGGTAACCACACCTCTTTCATCTGTGCTCTGCTTTTCAGGTAAATAGAAGGAGGTTTCTTTTATTTCAAAATACTGAATCTCCTACTTGTTCTTCCACTAAGTCCTGTATCTGAATTTGAGGGACACATCTAAATTTTACTTATTTTCTAGGAAAAAAAATATTGATACCACTGGGTCAAATAAATGTGACTCACTCTTTACATTCACACTGTTCTAATCATTTCCCTCCTGTGGGAGACAAAATGCTTATGGCATCTCAACATGCCAATTTAAAATATTTAAATATTTAAATATCTAAGTAATAATAGTATTTTTCTATTATTCAGAAACCTACCAAAATTCTTAAAAAATAGGAAAGTCTCACCACTTTGTATATGTACTTTATTATTGAAGCATGACACCATTCTTTTTATTTTTAATTTCTTAAGGTTTATTTATTTTTGAGAGAGAGAAAGTGGGGTAGTGGCACAGAGAGAGTGAGACAGAAGATCCGAAGCAGGCTCAGTGCTGACAGCAGAGAGCCCAATGCGGGGCTCGAATTCACAAACCGTGAGATATGACCTGAGCCAAAGTTGGACGCTCAACAGACTGAGCCACCCAGGTGCCCCAGACACCATTCTGTATGCTTTAAGAAAGGACACTAATTGTTAAAAGTTGAGAGATGTAAAGGATCTCGAAATCATCCAGTCCAACTACTTTTCAGTGCTTAGATTCTCTGCATAGATTTCTCCAAAGTTATTGTCTTATAAGCCTATGCCTGAACACTTCTATTAATAGAATTGACATGGTGATTTGAGACAGAAAATCCTGCCTTTGGACAATTTTGATTGTAAACAAAAAACGATGCTGTGATTAAATATTTTTCTGAGATGTTCTTCAATTGGTTTCATTTATATTCTGAAATATACTGAAAAGTTATATTCCAATTACCAAAACAGTTTTCTTTTTACTCTTTCTGTTGTGAAAACTACAGGCCTTATAATAAAAATTGAAATAATATAGAAGGATATGCAATTAAAAGTACCTCTCCCTTATTCTATCCTGGTAGCTTTACTTTCTGGAAGTTATACTATCAAAATTTTCTTGGAGGATTTTGGAGAAAATTCTCACCTAAAAACTCATACCTACTGATATATAGATATAAATTATATAGAGTTTTAAGTACCACTTGGCATGTAAAATATACACTATTCTGGTTTACTTTTTAATTTTACAACTAATTCTTATTCCCCCATGAAAATGTATACATCAGCCACATTCTTTTTATTAGCTGCAGAGTACTCTATTATAAAAATCCTGATACAAGTTTACATGCATGTGCGAGACTATGCAATGGGAAATTTTTCAAAAAGTTTTGTTGGGTCAATTTCTTTTATTTCTGAGCAAGAATTTTGCTCTTTTCAAAAATAATTAATTAGTACTTTGGGAAAACAGTATGGCGTTTCCTCAAAAAGTTAAAAATAGAAATACTCTACAATCTAGAAATTGCACTAGTATTTACCCAAAGAATGCAAAAATACTAATTCAAAGGGACACATGCACCCTGATGTTTATAGTAGCATTATCTATAATATCCAAATTATGGAAACAGTCCAAGTGTCCACCGACTAATGAATGGATAAGAAAGATGTGGTATATATATATATATATGTATACACATATATATATATGTGTATATATATATATACACATATATATGTATA
>NC_064811.1:63667375-63716751 GCF_023721935.1 Panthera uncia | reverse complement strand
GAATTTAAGAAACAAAGTGAAGGGGAAAAGGGGGAAAGAGAGAGTGGTGGGGGGCAAACCATGAAACAGAGTCTTAACTAGAGAGAACAAATTGATGGTTACCAGTGGGGAGTGGGGGGAGGAGGATGGGTGAAACAAGTAATGGGGATTAAGGAGTGCACTTGTCATGATGAACACAAGGTATTTTATGTAAGTATTGAATCACTATATTGTACACCTAAAACAAAACTACACAGTACATTAACTACTTGGAATTAAAATAAAAACCTAAAAAATAAATAAGAGCACTGAATGAAATAAAATAAAATGACATAATACAATCACTTTTTTTCAAGTTTCATAACAAGTCTTCTCTTTGACAGCAACAAACCTGAAATAAGTATTTTGTGCCTGAGATTCAATCTTCTTTAATTTTTAGAAAAACAAGATGAGGTTTTCAATATTGCCTTTGGTTCAGTACTTAAAACCTAGCAAGCAAATATATAATTTTTCTACATTGAAACAATAGCATGTTTTTACATTAAATTGTGAGAAATTAGGAAGTGACTGGGGCGCCTGGGTGGCTCAGTCGGTTGAGCTTCTGACTTCAGCTCAGGTCATGATCTCGCAGTTCCTGAGTTCGAGCCTCGCGTTGGGCTCTGTGCTGACAGCTCAGAGCCTGGAGCCTGCTTCAGATTCTGTGTCTCCCTCTCTCTCTGCCCCTTCCCCGCTCGTGCTCTCTTTCTGTCTCAAAAATGAATAAACGTTAAAAAAAAAAAGAAGTGATTGACACTTCTATTGTGTTTCAAAGATAAACTTGTAGAAATGCATCCGTTTTTATAATTCTTCTATAATAAAACTTTTTTTTTAAATTTTCGAAATAACTTTAAATTTACAGAAAAGTTGCAAATATAGCACAAAGAGTTCACACATAACCTTCACTCAGATTCCCAAGTGTTAATTTTCAAAACTGTAGTACAATGATCAAAGCCAGGAAATTAACATTGCTGTGTCACTATTAGCTGGACTACAGATTTCAGTGTTCCCCTGATGTCCCATTTTGATTCCACAATCCAGTTAGAATCCCACATCACAGTTAGTTGTGTCTGAGCAGTGACAATTCTCAGTCTTTCCCTATCTTCCACGATTTGACACGTCCTGAATACTGGTCAGTTATTTTGTAGAGTATCTTTCAGTCTGTTTTTGTCTGCTGTTTTCTCATGATTAAAATGAGGTTATTCATTTTAGCAAAAAAACTGGAGAAGTGATGTGTCCTTTTCACTGCATTACAACAAGGGGGAAATGATTTTCATATGGATTGTAACTAGTGGTAGAACCCTCAATCATACGGCCAATGTGGTGTTCCCTCCGTTTCTCTAATGCAAATTTACCATTTTTCCTTTGTAATTGATAAGCATCTTGGGGGAGATATTTTGAGGCTCTGTAAATATTCTGTTTCCCTTCAAATTTTTATTCATTGCATTTTTCGTCCACTGGTGGATCTTGCTTGCAGCAATTATGATGGTGGTGTTTACCTAATGATAGTTTTGTATTTCTCTAAGTCCTTCTACATTTATTAATAGGAATTATTTTATTAAAAGGAGCTTCTACTTCCTTTATTGATTTACTCAATTATTTATTTATATAAATACAGACTCATGGATATTTATTTTATTCCAAAAATTATAATTAACTGCTATCTTTATTTATTTTCTTATTCAAATTGGCTATTAAGAATATAACAAAATACCACAGACTGGGTGGCTTAAACAACAGGAATCAATTTCTAACAATTCTGGAGACTGAATTTCAATATCAAAGTGTAGCCAGGTTTGATTTCTCCCTAAGACCACTGTCCTTCATTTGCAGATGGCTGTCCTCACATGGCCTTTTCTCCATAAATGCAGATCTCTTGTGTGTCTTCTTACAAGAACACCAGTTGTAGGACCCCACCCTTATGACCATATTGAACCTTAATTACCTCTTAAAAGGTCCTGTCTCCAAATACAGTCAAATTGGGAGTTAGGACGTCAACATATGAGTTCAACAGCATAACAGCATATTTATCTTCCTGTTTGATTAATAGTCAAGGTTGGCTACCTTTCATGACCTCTTGTTTACCAACAATCTGCTTCTGCTTAAGGCTGTCTTGTTTCCCTGATTCCTCATTCTGCCTCTCCCTCTGCTCCTCTGTAGTATGAAAGGGCTATAATGACTCTCACATTTTCCACTCTCTCATTTTTAGTGCAGAGTCATTGTTTGAGCCTTTCAGGCCTGGTTGATTATTGGAAGACTGAATGTTATGAAAGATTGGCAGATGTTGATGTCCTCTTAAAAAACTTTCTTAATTTGGTACAAATTCCATTGGATTTGACAGCTCTCAGTCACAGTTAGTGGTTTTGCTCTGCTTTCCTAGTTTTATTTTAGATGGAGTTTCTCCACTCTGTTTTCCATTCTCTTTTTTGTGTTTTAATTGGCTTCAAGAAGAGTGGAGTGAAGTGCCTTTATTTGGCTATTATCTTCAAATAAAGAGAAACTAAATTATTCACTGTTATTAGTATTACGGATTTTTTTTTTGAAAGAGAGAGAGAGAGACAGCAAATGCATGAGCAGAGAAGGGGCAGAGGAAGAGAAAGGATCTTAACCGGGCTTCCAGGACCCTGGGATCATGACCTGAACCAAAATCAAGAGTCTGTTGCTCAAACGACTGAGCCACCCAGGTGCCCCAATATTATGGAAATTTTAAAGACAGAACTGTGAATATATTAATGGAAATTATATACTGATAAATGTTGAAAATGTTCCCAAAATATAAATGTAATAATAATATATTTTATAATATAATAATATTTGTTTGTGCTAAATATAATAATAATTAAAATAAGAGCCACCAATATTATTGAACCCTTACTCTATCCCAGGGATTGTGCTAGGAATCCATAAGGAAAACCTAATTTACTCTTATAACCACTATAAACCAGAGATAACAGTATTAAATATTACAAATGGAAATACTTGTTCAAGGCTTCACAAGTGATAAATGTTAGAGCTGGGTGTCACACACAGGTTTACCTATCTAAATTATTCACAACCACCATGTCGTAGAGATTATCTTTGGAAGAAAAGAAAACAAATAAATCAATACAAAAGAAACAACAAGATACACCTCAATATTTTATAATATTATTTTCTTTGCTAATTATTCTATTTCCAATAACATCACTGCAAAATATGTTAACTCATCTTATAAATGTACTCATAGAATAAAACAAGCACATATGTCATGGTCACTACTGTATATAATTCTTCACTTACAAAAGCAATATATTGCCTCTATTGTGAGTGGCCTATTTGTTTCAGTTATTTATTTCTTTATATACCAAATCTACACAGGAAATGAAACCCTGGCACTGGTTACTTTACACTAATATGGCCAATACAGACTGATGCAGTTTTCTTTCCATGCCCAAACATCTATTAACATGGAGAAAATCTGGATTATCTGGTACTGAATGTGCAAAAATGGGTTTAGCTTCCTGTGCTGGATGATTGAATGCATCCTTGGATGAGCCTATCAAGGTTTAATTGAACTACAAATCCAATGATAATTGGAATAGAACTCCAGTCCAAAACAGGACGCAAATATTCTAAGCTTTAGTTAATGAACAGAAGCAAATGGAGATTTCTGCTTAAATTTATGGCATCCTTTGACTGTGTCAGTCATTCAAAAACGCAATATGGCAATATTTGAAATGAATAGTTATGTAACAATAATTAGACAGTACCTACTCTGTGCTCAATAAATGAGACTAGAAAACTAAAATGTAAGATGGGAATATTTTAAAATAACTCAAGTCCTTATCTATATTTTAGGTTCTTCAAGGCTATATATTTTTCTTCATACAATATGAATGCAGTTTTAGGTGTATCGTAGTTACTAAATACATGTTTTATTTGCATGTATAAATGGTTAGTCTTTGGGGTGCCTGGGTGGATCAGTGGGTTGAGCATTGACTTTGGCTCAGGTCATGATCTCGTGGTTTGTGAGTTCGAGCCCCACATCAGGCTCACTGCTGTCAAGAAGAGCCTGCTTTGGATCCTCTGTCCCCCCATCTCTCTGCCTTTCTCCCGCTTACACCTTTTCTCTCAAAAATAAATAAAAACATTAAAAAAAACATTTAAATGGCTAGTCCTTGGAAGAAATAGATTAGTAGATGAGGCATAATACATTGCATTCATTATTAAAGTCATTTAATTGATTAAAAAAAAAGTGAGTTTACTGAATAAAAGGATATATACTAGTCAGGACTGCAGTTGCCATTGTCAACATGGTCATCTGGTATATTGAACGAGCTCAATGGTTTATAATCACCAGAATTAGGTAAAACACATGCAAATTCATTTAACATTGTCTAAACCTTTTACAAGATTTTAAAGCTGTGATGTTCACTTCTGAAATGTTTTTGAAAGTTTCATTACTGTGACTATTCACAATTACAAATGTACATAGAACTGAAGATAAAGGTGACTGCGTTAATCAAACTGACACAATTATGGAGAAGAGATTAGTGATTGCTAGGGGTTCGTGATAAGAGAAGAGAGGGAGAGGACTGTGGACTCTAAGCAGTAGCGGGAAGGATCCTTTTGTGGTGGTGGAATAGTTCTGGACCTGATTGTGGTGATAGCGGTAGGAATCTACACATGTAATACACATGTTGTCAACGGCACATGAAATGAAACGGCACATGTTGTATCTCTAGCAATTTTCTGATCTTGATATTGCTCAGTAGTTGCATAAGAAGTAGTCATTGAGAGGAACTGAGTGAATGACACACAGGGCTTCAGTAATTTTACAACTTTTTGTGAATCTATAATCATTGCAAAGTAAAAGTATAAAAAATGATTGAGCAGAGTTATTCTTGACTTGCATAAGAGTTGCGTTTTTTTTTCTCACCACTTACATTTAAATGTTTTCTACAATTCTAGTTTGAATGATGCTATTTACAAGCTGTACATACTTGGGCTTTTGACAAGCAGTTGCAGGTGGCATATCAACTCATCAAATGCATCATGTACTCTTGTTTTTCAGTGACGAACACATGGCAGTCAATCTGATATTTTTCTTTAGAGGGCAGAATTTCTCAAGTGTTTTGGTCGAAACACTGTTGTGACACTTGCTCGTTTCTACCTTTATTGCAAATATGGTTTCATATATTTCACCAGTACAATAAAAAAAATGTGAAATACTGGAGTTTTCCTGATTTTATAGTTCCTCGGGGATTTCAAGTATACTTTGAAACAATATACCCATATTTTGTTATTCACATATTTTTTCCTGTGTTCATGTATATTATACTTAGGTGAATGGTGTAGATCTTCCTGATAATGCATAAATGATGCTAGAAGACACATGGATGGTATGTAGGTATATGTGTATAAAAGTCGATGAGAAAGGTATTAGAATTCTCCTGCCCTGCCAATCTCTGTCAATGCTAGGAACCTTCCACAGGCAAATATTCCATCTCATTGTTTCAATTTGTATTGCCTTAAAAACTAGAAAAACTGAGCATTTTAATATTTATTTCAATTTGTGTTTCCCATGAACACCTATGAGTTGTCTAGTGATTTGCTTAGTTTTTTCTTCCTAGGTAATGTTCTTTTCCCAGGTGATCCAAGGAACTGCTTCTGTTGATTACACAGAGCTCCTGTGGTATATGTTGCGAAGATCCTTCTTAAAGCATCATCAATAGGACAGGAAACATGGTATATTCAAGGAATTGAAAAAAGAAAAGCGAACTTGGTATGGCTGATGCACAGAGATTAAAGGGAGTATAAGTGAAAAACTGTGAGAGGTATAGAAATACAGAGGCTACATAAAGGATTTTAGTTTTTATCCTAAAGCAAGAAGATGGCAGTGGAATGGTTTATGTTGGGAGTGTGGGTGGGATAAAGTACAGAGATGATGGTCGTGTTGTAATTGAGATTTATTGTAAAAATTCTTTTCTTTTCTTTATTTTTTAAGTTTATTTATTTATTTTGAGAGAAAGCAAGAGTGCACGCACCGCACATAAGGAGTAGAGGGGCAGAGAAAGAGAGAGAAAGACAGAGAGACACAGAGAGGATCCCAAGCAGGCTCTGTGCCATAGGCATGGTGCCCAATGCGGGGATCAACCTCAGGAACTATGACATCATGACCTGAGCCAACATCAAGAGTCAGTCGCTTAACCGACTGAGCCATCCAGGCACCCCTGTAAAAATTCTTTTCAAATAATATATCTAAAACTCTTAGCAGAGAGAACGGCACATAGTTCCAGATATTTAACAAACATCCAAATTCATCGTTAATATGAATATAGTTATCACTGTTAACATTTCTGTCAGGGGGAGACTCTGAAGTCTGGTGAGGCTGAATGATGATTCCAATGCGATAGCTATAAAGAATCACAGATAGCTGTTTCTAAGCTAAATCTCATTCTCATTCTGATATCCAGAGTGTGACTATGTCTACAGCAAGCAATGTGTGAGCTCACAACACAAATCTAGCCAGGGGAGTGATTCTTTTACAGACCAAAACATTAAGAATATTAAAAACAAAAATTCAATCACTCATTGGGTCACTCTCATGGGAGTCCTACCAAGTGCATGTGATTAATGCATTGGAGGCCAAAAGACTTGGTTACAATAGCACTTACACAGAATAGGTTTTGGAAAACAATACTATCCTCATTATAGAGTTAGTCTGCCAGAATTTACAAGTGCCATTTTTCAAAATTAAATAATCTACAAGCTTCATGTTCACAAACATGCACATACTCCGTGAGCCCTCAATAAATACTAACTGACTGACTGACAGATAAACAGCCTCATAAACAGATAAACACTTCTAAGTGAACTGTCGCCATATATTTAAAGAGGCAGTATCAGATCTACGTGTATCAGCTGGAGATTAAGTATATGAGAAATGTAGCAAAAATACAAAAGTGGAAATATCTATTTAAATTGTGAGTTCCTTGAATAGCAAATGAAGTCTAGCATTTATTAAATTATCCCAAATGAAAGTTTTATAAAGTAACTTCATTCAACAGAATAGGGACTCTTAAAAGATTATAAACAAATCCATCTTTGTAACTTCAAATCTGTAGGCTGCTTCTTGATTAATTTGTAAATAATGGAGACTTTGGTCTTGTGTATTTCTTGTGTGATATGTGTGACATCTCTTGAGAAGGAGAGATATAAGGAAACAACCAAGACAACATTAAAGATCAAGAAGTGGACATTTGATTACACCCTCTTCTCTCAGGTTTTATTATACTGAAGTCTTATTAAATATCCTTACCTATATCAATGAGCATATCCCTACTAATTTAACTGAAATGTAGCAACAATTGGGCTAACAATCTTGAGTTCAAAACTTGCTTACTTTATGAACTTAGGCAAGATCTAACCTTCTTGAGTTTAAAATCATTTTATCTCAACAATGGGAACAATTCATTTCATCATTTCTTTTAACAAACTATTTTTTAAAATATGTATAATATCTGGCACAGTGCTGGACATTTCATGGGAATGAAGTGAGTCTTATTTGCTGATATTATTTATTAATTAATAATAACAGTGACAATTTCCCCAGTAACAAATCTCCATTTAAGCATTCTCTCTCTTTTGATAATGAGACTGTGGTGGGGAGTTCTGTTGCAGTAGCTGAGTTTACAGGGTGACAGAATAGAATAGCCTTTGTAGGATAGGACAAGTTGGATTAAAGGAGGGTCTTGCTCTCTGGGTTGGCATAGCCAGGATGTTTGAAGTGTGTTAGTTACCCTGGCCAGACCCAAAAGAGAAAGTGAAGACCACACAACTACCACGTGCTTCCTTTATGAGGAAGAAAAAGGGAGTAAATGACTTTCAGTAAGAGTTAAGGGGAAATCCAAACCCTGGATTGAAGACATAATTCTCCAGCCTATTACGTTAAAGGTCAAAGAAAAGGATTTTGTGTTTCTTATCTGTTTTGTTTTGAGAACTTGGAGGCCCCATTCCTTCCACTTGTGTTACATGTAGATTTCAGTCATGCCTGAGACTAACTAAAGATGTTTCAGTGGTCAAAATCACTCCGTGGACGACTGCATTTTCTATGGAGGTTAGAGACTGCTTGTAAGAAGGACAATAAAAATACAGCGATGTATTTTAAAGGTTGATCCAAGTGCTACAATTTGTGACTACTGTATTAATAGGGTATTAATGAATACTGCTAATGGGGAGGAAAGTGACTCATAAATGTTGAAAATTATGCTCTTTTTATATTCGTTTCCTCACTTGCCTTCTTTCACTACAAATGGGACTAAGCTTAAATGGAAGGTATAGGCTGAGTGTTGTGCTTTGGCATTATATTTGCCTTCTAAAACTACTTCAAATGTTTTCTTCTTAAAATCCTTAATCATTCCAAAAGAGGCTATTTTTAGGCCAAATTTAGTTGAGAAAGTTGGTGTTTAGACTAGACAAAAGCAACACCCTAATATTAAATAACAGGTAAGAGGTAGAATATGAAACTAGTAATTTTTAAAATTTGGGAAGACATACCATGTTTCTGATTGAAAAGCATAAATATTACAAGGATGTAAAATGATCCCTATATAATACACATCTAATAAAATTGCAATCAGAATTCCAGCTCGTTTGAGCTGATCAAAATAAATAATATGTGGAACAGTAAGAGCATAAGAAAAATTCCCAAGACATTTTGAGAAAGAAGAATATTAGGGAAGAACTCCCCCATCAGTTAATAAAACATTATAAATCTGGAGACATAATCAAGGACAGTGGCAGAAAAATAGGTGAGTAAACAAAATGGTCCTGGACGTAATCAAACTGCTTTATAAAATAACACGCAAAAAGAAACTCAGGACTGCATACCTCAACCTATCTCTATCTCTGTCTCTATTTGTAACGAAATTACTACTATCACACTCCTCTCTCTCTCTCCATCTGCCAAAAACAGAACACACACATACTTTCTCTCCCTCCTCATTGATCTGCCCATTATCTATCTAGTTATTTATCTGTCATCATCCATCTACCATTTATTTATCTATCTTCTCTATCTATATCTATGTACAGATAGGGAGTAGGGAAGAACATTTTATCCAAGATAAATATATTGGAAAAGACTGAGAGATGTGATTACGAAAAATATTTTCAAAGTTCTCAGAGAAAACATTTTCAACAACAGAATCAAAAGGCAAACGATATGATCAAAAATGTTTCTAACAATGTGCTAATGGGTTATTCCTAATACACAAAGAGCTTTTATTAATGAATAAGAAAATAAGCCAAGCAGCTCAATTGTAAGCTGTATAAAGAAAACAACTAGGCAAACCAAACTCTATATGAAATGCTACCTGGGCAGTCCTGTCTGTTATTCACTAAGATACCATCTGAACTTCTGTCAAAAGTTAAGTAGTCACAATTCTATCTCCCTGCCCACATGTTTCTTTTTGTTTCTCTTCTTAATCCATAACCAGAGAATTCAGTACTCTGAATATGTTCTTCCCTAAAATTCCTTCATCCTCCAAAATTTGTAGACTTTCAATTAAAATTGGAAGTTGATTATAACTAGTACTATCAGCTAGAAATTAATTTTTAAAAATACACACTAAGGTGAGAGAAGTCTTATGCCTTCTAAGGTGCCTGCATTTGTACAAGTAAATGACACAAATGTTATTGATCCTATTTTATAGACTCAAGAGGCAGAAGGATTCTACTGATTGCTTATGCTACATTCAGGAGGGAGCTACATTGAAAAGTAGAATGAAAATTGAGGGATAACTATCTTCTAAAGAGGTTAATCTTCATTTTCAGAGCTATAGCATAAATACTCAATATAAAATACTCGAGACTGTCTTTTTAAAACGTGCAAAAATTGCAAGAGAGATTTGTGTCACACACTGGATTGACTTTAAACTGTGACCCAGAGGAAAACCTTCATAACAGTGATATCTGATATTGCGGATGATAATAAAGTCAGAAGAACAGTAAATAATAAAGAACTATGCAGTCAGATACAGAAGCTGGATCACTTAAGTACCGAGGCTAAAAGATGGCAAATGCCAGAAATCAATGCAGATAAATGGAGAATACTACATCTTGAGAAGAAAAAGCGTCAATGTCTACAAAAGTAAAGGAAACAAAGCAACTCTGACTGGCGTGAGGTGAAATCAGGAGACTATAGACGCTGGAGAGGATGTGGAGAAACGGGAACCCTCTTGCACTGTTGGTGGGAATGAAAACTGGTGCAGCCACTCTGGAAAACAGTGTGGAGGGTCCTCAAAAAATTAAAAACAGACCTACCCTTTGACTCAGCAGTAGCACTGCTAGGAATTTACCCAAGGGATACAGGAGTACTGATGCATAGGGGCACTTGTACCCCAGTGTTTATAGCAGCACTCTCAACAATAGCCAAATTGTGGAAAGAGCCTAAATGTCCATCAACTGATGAATGGATAAAGAAATTGTGGTTTATATACACAATGGAGTACTACATGGCAATGAGAAAGAATGAAATATGGCCCTTTGTAGCAACGTGGATGGAACTGGAGAGTGTTATGCTAAGTGAAATAAACCATACAGAGAAAGACAGATACCATATGTTTTCACTCTTATGTGGATCCTGAGAAACTTAACAGAAACCCATGGGGGAGGGGAAGGAAAAAAAAAAAGAGGTTAGAGTAGGAGAGAGCCAAAGCATAAGAAACTCTTAAAAACTGAGAACAAACGAGGGTTGATGGGGGGTGGGAGGGAGGGGAGGGTGGGTGATGGGTATTGAAGAGGGCATCTTTTGGGACGAGCACTGGGTGTTGTATGGAAACCAATCTGACAATAAATTTCATATATTGAAAAAAAAAAAGAAACAAAGGAAAGCAAAACAAACAAGAAACACTGCAGCTTATTTCCTGAAGCACAGATTTGGGAGTTCTATGGAATATTCTCCACAGCTAGCACTACATTGTATACATAGCCAATGATGAAAGAAGAAAAGACTGTGACACACTTCCCCTGAAATACAATATAAATCACAGGGAAATGGGAAGATTTTCAGACACTCTCAAAGAAAGTAAAGGAATCTTTGGAGTACATGACTGGTATTATTAGCCAGATCTACGGACTGTAAGACAGAATGGTAGACAGGGCATCAGAGACCCAATTTTAATAGCATTAGAAGTTAGAATTGAACTTTCTTCCACATTTTTGTCAAAATAGCTTTATGAATTCCTCATAGGCCGTAAACTAAATATCATTTTAAGATTTTGAATATCTGTCAATAACTTTGTTATTAAAAGGAATCAGTACTTTTACATGAAACCAATCTTCTAACCCAATATATACCTCTCCAAACACTGAACTGAAAGGTGTACAAACCTTTTTCTACTTTAGAAAAGCATTTTTGAAAATCATTCCTGTTGACAAATGCTCATTTCTTTGTTCCCTGGCTGCCTCTTGTCTCCACTTCCCTCTTTTCTCTTCTTTCCAAATAGCAGTTGTTTTCTTTTTCCTAACTTTCCATTACTTCTATATTTCAGTATCTTTTAGAAGGTCTTAAACACATATTTACATTAGTTTTTCTTCCCTCGAGTATGAAATTCTTTGGTATCTTTGCCACAATGGACATATAATTAATTTAACATTTTGGTAACTGCAAAATAAATTTCACAAGATCAATAACCTTGATAGTCTTAATAATTCTGGTGTGCTTACTGTGGGCCAGGCATTATATTAAGCGCTTAGTTTTTATGTTTATTACAATTCTGTGAGCTAAGTCCTATAATTGCCCCCTCCCCCCCTTTCAAGGAGGAAACTGACATTCAGAAACATGAAGGTCCCAAGGCTAGTAAGAAGTAGAGGTGAGGTTCCTGAAGGGAAAAGTGTCTGAATCTAGGTTACCACTTACACCCTACCATGTCACTGCTCTATGGGTCCTGGGACCAATACACTCAGCTCTTGTGGGGACACCACATTGATTCATGGTTTCCAAACAATTCAAGGCGTTTAGAAATATAACATTACATTCTGTAGTCTCATGGCGGGTGAGGAACTGTGTCAAGCCCTGAGAGAGAGAGAGAGAGAGAGAGAGAGAGAGAGAGACTTTCATCTCTCTGCTTCATTCTTCTCATTTCCTTATACTTGTTAGTAAAATCTAATGAAAATCTATGAAATATTTAGTGAACAACTTGGCTTTACAAGGAGTATGTGCAGCCTGCTGGTTTCATAGATTTTCCAGACTATCATATAATTATTTTAGTTTATTTACTTTTTTCTATTCCAGGGATAAAGTGAGTAAATTAAATCTCAGCCCTCATCTTTGTTTCTAGGTTGAGATCAGAGCAAGCATACCTTCAGGTTTTGCTCATCAGAAAAGACATCCAACTTCATTTCAACAGTCAACTGAGCAACTCTCAAAGATACCTTGCCATTAGAAGGAGAAGTAAGAAGGAGTGTCAAATTACTAAAGACATGACATCCTAATTAAAGGAGCCCTGTGTAGAATGCCAGAGAGGGTTCAGGCAGAGCCAAAGTGATTGTGAAATCTTGTCTCTCCAAACGTCAATATCCCCAAAGCTGGTTCTTTAATTAGAATCTTCTTTTATTTTGTCTAAGCTCAAGACATGAAAACTCACTGCAGTCACCCTGCCTGGAAACGGAGTTGCTTAGAACAAAAAGATGTGTCCCGGAAAGAGAAAGTCAGGGTTATAACCGGCGAGACATATAAATATGTATATGGACTATCATTTTCTTGTAACAAATGGTAAACAGCTATGCCAGTGACAGTGAGAGAGTCACGTGGAGGGTCTGCTTTATCACCTCCCTCTGACTGTTTCCCAGGCAGCGCTCTCTCCGGTCCTAAACCCGGGGCGTCATTAGTCCCCGCGCATGGAAGCAGTGAATGTGTCTCTTAAAGTAAATCATTGGAGGATTTTTATAATCTCAAATAAAATTTTCTAATATTTTTTTCTAAGTTTTCCAGGTTTAAGGTTTTAATCTTTTATTATTTATTGTGCAGCAGTTTTGAAGAGCGTGGTGAGAAGTCCTGGATAAATAGTTGGATGGCAAGATCAGTGCCGTGCGATGCTCTATTAAAAACTAATGAGTTCTTTCTTTTTCATATTACCACTGTTCTGTCTTCTGGTACTTAAAAATTAATAGCATGTGGGCTTAGAAACCTTTGGCTGTCGATCAGAAAAATTGCTGATAAATATATTTTAGAGATTGCACAGGCAAGAAAGTCTGCATATAAATTTTCTCTTCAATCACCAGGAAGACCATAGGCATCCATTTCAACTGAACATATTTTCCAGTGTTTTCTTTCTTTCTTTCTTTCTTTCTTTCTTTCTTTCTTTCTTTCTTTTTATGATATCAGGACAAGGAAAATTACATATCAAAAAATGTATTTCGAACTTCAACTTTGAAAATTAATAGGAAAAGATGTTGATAAGACAAACAGTTACGGAATAAAGGTAAATATTTCTTACTTCCTACCTATCAGGGTTTGAAAAATTAACAAATCGTCACAAATCATTTTTTGTAGAAATAATGAGAATAAATTCAATAAGGGGAAAAGTACCTTCTTCTTACTTTTTTTTGAAAGTCTTGAGTGTCTGTATTTATTTCTGGTATTAAACAGAATTGATTTGCATCTACCAGTGAAATCTTACATATGGATTCAGTTAGAAAATTAGGACCTGAAAGGGTCTGACCTTTATCTAATGAGGAAAAAATAAAAAGCAGACACACTGAGAATCAGTACAAAATGTGAAGTCATAATGACACGGACTCTGAATATTATTCATGTGTATTTATACATTTGTGAGTTCAACATACACAGGAAGAAAGGCAGGAAGGCAGCAATAAGGGATGGCAGGTAGAAAGGAGAAGAGGAATGATTGAAAAAACATGAAGGAAGGACAAAAAATGATGAAGACGAATGATTACTGGTTGAGTGTGTGATGAGAACTGAATCCAATATAAAAGGGTTCTAAGTCTTATGCTGCTCCTGTAACACAATTCTAGCTGTATTTTTTCCCCTCAGTTTTGCAACAAAATATCACATCTATCCCTTCAAGAGAAGTATTAACCTTCCTTCTCTTAGACTATGATTTTGAAAAGGCTCTCCTCTAATTTTGGATTATGTATGCCATTTGGACCTTCAGTTTATTTGCGGCAGCAAGCACTCTGATGAGTGTACTGTTTGTCCTATAATTGCTATCTTCCAGCAAGCATTTTGTTCCATTATGATCTCCTAGAACATTTTATTCTCGAAAAGACGTGGCACAGGCTGATTCTTCATTCTAAAGATGCTCCTTGAACTTCTCCAGATTGTAAAATATTTTAAATTATCTTTTGAATAGTAAAAAGTGGGGGGGGGGGGGAGGAATGATTGAAACTGGGATCCATGTTTAAATTCATATTGAATATTTCAATTTTTATTTTGAAAATGAGAGTGTGTTATAGAATAGAGCCGGACACAGCTCATTCATGATGTGCATTAATAATACAAATAGGTAAGTGGAAACAAATTCAGTTGTAGACACATACAGTAATTCTGAGTACTTTTTAGTAAATATATATACATATATATTGCTTTCCTTAGGCAGGTTTCATCATGAATGCAGTACTGCTATTTTTTTAATATCTTTTAAATAATTTTTGTAATGTTTATTTATTTTTTAGAGAGAGGGAGAGACAGAGTGCAAGTGGGGGAGGAGCAGAGAGAGAGAGGGAGACATAGAATCTGAAGCAGACTCCAGGCTCTGAGCTGTCAGCACACAGCCCTACGTGGGGCTCAAACTCACCAACTGTGAGATCATGACCTGAACCCAACTGGGACACTTAACCGACTGAGCCACCTAGGCACCCCTACTGCTTGTTCTTAATAAAGACTATCAGGGTTTGTTTTTTTTTTTATAAGTAAAGGATAATGACTTTATCTGTTTTATGAATGTTATATTGTTGTCTACAAGCTATCTTTGTGATGTTTAAAAATGAGCAATGAGTGATTAGGAGAATATGCATTTTATTTTAAGCATGTTTAAGTAGTTTAAATTCTCATTAACATCGTATCAAGGCCCATGTGAAAATATCTTGTAAGAATTTACTACAGAAAGAACTGTTTAAAATGTTTACATACTTGTAAAACATGATCTGAGGTGACACACAGAGTAACAGGATGGTTATAAATAAAGTTAGAGAGGTCAGAAAACATAGTCTTCAACAAAATGTGGTTGACGAAAAAAATTATAACAGGAACATATGACAAGGCACTACGATTTAGATTTAAATACAGCTCTGGGCTTCCAGATTGCCAAGTCAAATAAGAGTACAGTTTCCATTAAATGACAAAAGAAAACATACCAAATCATCTGACAAGAAAAGGTATAGTATCACTATGCAAATAATATGTAAAATAATTCTGCTAGGAAGAAGCCAATTCTTTTCTTCTTCCTTTTTCTTTTTTTCTCTTCTTTTCTTTTCTTTCTTTTCTTTCCCTCCTTTTCCTTTCCTTTCCTCTTTTTTTTTTTTTTTTTGGAAGAAGCCAATTCTTAAGACACAGGTTATAGATGGACTTATGCGATTATATAGATTGAAATTTCTGAGATGTTTTTGAGAGGAGGAGAGATCATTACTTCCCATGACTACTGACTTTTCACATCCATGTACAAGCCCACATCACAATCGCACATACGGTAGAGTGAATGGCACCTCTCACACTTCTAAGGTGTCTGCCTGAAATGAACTCCTCCCCTGATACATTTAAGGAACTCCTACTTACCCTGTAAGCCTTACCACCGACTTTATTTCTGAATGGAAGCTTTCTCCAAGCATCTAAGCTTGCTCAAAGCACGCTGTTACGGCACTTTTCATTCTGTGTTGTCATAGTTGATTTACTTCTCCCCACTAGACTATAAACTTCCTGAAAGCATGGAATCTCGTAGTTAATGTTTTACTCCTAGTCTCTAACATGGTCTTTGACACCTAGTAGATGTTCAATAAATCTTTGGTGAATGGGTGGTTGGATGAATGGATGAATGAGTGAATTTAGGGCCATGCTGAGAGTCTTGTTACCAGCGGGTTTGGGGTGAGGCAGAGAAGTGAGAAGTGAAGAGAGAAAAAGACTGTACCACATGTAGAGGGGGCTTGCGTGTCTCAGCTCTGAGCTCAGATTTCACCTCCTTCCTGGAGCAGCTTCCCAGACATTAAAAAGTCAGCATGGATATTGATTCTTAGGAGTGGAATTCAGTGAAGGATGAGGAAAATTTTTATTTAATCACATTCCCAGAGCTCAAGCTGTGGTACTCCAGGGCTGATGGAGAGAACCAGAGAAAATCTTGATACAATTCTATTCTATGAAATGGATTTTTCATGCATTCATTTTAAAGAGTGTCTTTATCATACTTGCCTTTGAGGAAGGCAATTTATATTTAGCAAGAACTGCTATTAATTAGTATTCATGGGCATAGCCTTTCTTTCTGTTTGTTCCAATGTTCCAAAATTGCAAGGAAAAAAATGCCTGCCATTTAATTATATTAAATCAGATATGTGAACAACAGAATTCTGGCGTCAAGGACTGTATTAGCAAATTGTGCCAATTAGAAACACACAGCAAGTACTATGCACTTTCCTTTTGCATTAGTGGCTTTTAAATCATATAGTGGCATAGTAACAAATACAGCTAGCATGGTGTGACTGTCACATTTTCCACACATTCATTTTTAGCTACTTTGCCTTTTAAAGAAAACATACAGTATGCTGTAGGCCTACACATAAAATGCTTCCCAGAATATAAGAGATAATTATATGCTTAAGGAATAATATGCAAACATTCTTCCTCAGATAATTATGAACACTTATTTTTCCACATGGGAAGCTAGCCAAGGAGTAAGACATACTGCACTTCGGGAAGTCATCCATTTTTAATACATGAAGCAGCGCCCTCTCAGATACTACAAAAAGAAAGTTATCAAATTTCCTGTGATCAAATGAACAGCCAAAAGTAAAAAGAAATTCTAAAATGACAATTAACATTCATCACACAGTGCCCTGCTAAATAAAAAACAATCATATGAAGCAACAGAATCTGCTGTAACAATAAATGTTGGCAGCCATCAAAAAAATTTGAATTTTAATAGATTCTGAAGATATTTATGTTTATCTATCTTCCTTCTTAAATATATATTTAAAGAGATGGTTGATATGGCTCGATCAAAATTTACTATCTGGCTCTTTTTCTATTAGTTCCATTTATTCTTTATTTCAAATTCCGTTTAGTTTTTTGCCTTTTCTGGGCTTAGCTTAATTGGGCTTTTTTATGATTTCACTTTATCTTTTTTACTGACTTATTATTACATATTGATAAAAATAAGGAGTTGTCCTAGGAATTCTACTATATAGGTGTGTGTGTGTGTGTACGTGTCTGAGTTTATGTTCAAATAACATTACAGCATCTCACATGTAGTTAGGATCTTACAATAATGTATTTCCAATTCCTTCTCATCTTTTGTCATACTGTGCTGTGTATTTAACTTTCAAACATGCTACAAACACACAATACACTGTTACCATTTTTTGTTCTGGTCAGTTATCATTGAAAAGTTAAAATTATGAAAAACATAAATTAACTTACCTTAATTTATTCCATTTCCAATGCTCTTCATATCTTGTGTAAATCTAAATTTCTTATATTCTTTCTGCCTGAGGATCTTCCTTGAACATTTCTTTTCCAGATAGTCTGCTAGCAACTTTTTGTTTGTTTAAGAAAATATTGGGGCGCCTGGGTGGCTCAGTCAGTTAAGTGGCCGACTTCAGCTGGGGTCATGATCTCGCAGTCCATGAGTTCAAGCCCCGCGTCAGGCACTGTACTGACAGCTCAGAGCCTGGAGCCTGTTTTAGATTCTGTGTCTCCCTCTCTCTGACCCTCCCCCATTCATGCTCTGTCTCTCTCTGTCTCAAAAATAAATAAACATTAAAAAAAAATTTTTTAAAAAGAAAATATTTATTTCTCCTTAATATGTGGATGATATTTTACTGGGGATAGAATTCTAGATTGACAGTCTTTCTTTTTCTTCCAGTACTTGAAAGATATCACTTGACTGTATATTACCTTGCATGGTTTCTGATGAGAAGTCTACTGTGGTTCTTGTTGTTTCTCTGTAAGTGCTGTGTCTTTTCCCCCTGATTTCAAGATTGAATTTGTCTTTGAATTTTAGCATTTTGAATATGACATGCATAGGTGTTCCCTTTGTCCTCCCCAATCCCATGCTTCTCTGAGCTTCCTAACTCTGTAGTTTGGTGTTTTGTCATTGATTTTGGAAAACTGTCAGTGATTATTTCTTTTTCCAAGTAATACTTGAGCTCACTTGCTCTCTTCTCCTTCCAGGATTCTAATTATTCCTATGTTAGGTCGGCTGATATCATCCCACAGCTCACGGATGCTCCTTCTTTTTTTACTTTTTCTCTCTTTGTGTTTCAAGTTGGGCACTTTTTATTGACTTATCTGTGCTTTCATGGATCCTTTCCTTGCTTGTGTAAAATGTGCTGAGTCTGTTGAAGGTAGTTTTCATCTATGTTCTTATGTTTTATATTTCTAGCATTTCCATTTGATTTTTATAGTTTCTATGTCTGTGATGAAAATATCTTTCTGATCTTAATGTGGTCTACCTTTTCACTAAGAGCCTTTAACATATTAATTATAGTTATCTTAAATTCTTTGGTATTTCCAACATCCGTGTCATATCTGAGTGTGATTCTGATGATTGCTTTGTCTTTTCAAAATTTTGCTTTTTGCATCATAATGTTCTTTGTAATTTTTGGTTAAAAGCTAGACATACTGTATAGAACTGTAGATACTGAGGTAAATATTTTTTTAATATGTGGATATGTATATTCTTATCCTTATACTAGGCCTTTAGCGTGGAGAATTGTGGTGATATGCTCAGGAGTTACACCGGGTTTGCAGTTTGTTGCACAGTCTTTGAATTCTTCCACTTACAGGGTGTGGAGTATTCCAGAGTTTTGTTTCTCAATATTCTCTCCCCAGAGAGAATGTAACCCTCCAGCTGCATCCCATTGTTATAACTACCAGATGCTGTTGGCACAGTAGTGGGAGGTGGGGAAAGGGGAAATGATCTCTGATGTTCTGATTAAGACTTATCCTTATGCAGGGTGAATCTGGATCTCAGAGTGGTGTGGCCTGAACAAGAGCTCCTGCCCTGCCTTGCTCCAGCTAGAGTGTTTTGCTTAGTTGCATGTTTCTGCCCCTTTCCCAGAAGTAGAGCTTTATTTTCCCCCTGTTTCTTTTCTATAGCTTGAATGGATTTCCAACAGTGCCTTAAGAATGGTTTTGTGGTTCTTATCCCTACAGAGTATCTTCCTAATAGAGGAGTTAGGGGAGATGGGTTTGGGTGGAGTTTTGGCAGTGGCTGCTGTTGCCTCCCCACAACAGTTGTAATGACAGAAATTTTCTCAGGATTCTACACAGTCTTGTCTGTGAGTACCCAGTGTGATTCACGGAAGAAAAATATGTTAGAGGAGGAAGACCTTTCTATGTATACAACTATAAGTGACTTAATACTCTTCCATCAATATACATTTGGCCTGTAGTAATTCACTGAAAAAATTTAGTCAACTCGTATTACTGGCTTATATGGCATTTGGTGGCATTTGAGCCAAGTACACAAATGTTTGGTTCTTTTTTATGAATGAACCTTCTGCCCTGAAGTAAACGTTGTCTGATAGATTCAAGAAAAAAATCATTAGTTTGCAATTTTGTTTTTTCTTTTTTTTTCTCTTTTTTTTATTGTGAGGGTGAAATTAATTATCTTTACTGCTCTCTATATCGCTGGAATGAAACAAGAAGTTTATGAATGTTTTTAGTTTATCCATTATAGTGGTGATACAGTGGCATCCTATTGAGCTTTTCAGTTGTGTTTTTCTGATGATGAATGATATCGATCATCTTTTCATGTGGTTGTCAGCTATTTGCATACATGTCGTGCAGTTGAAAGAACATTATGTCCAAGTTTTTTTGCACATTGCTTAATTGGGTTGTCTATTTATTATTGATTTGTAAGAGCTCATTACATATTTTGGATAGAAGTCCTTTGCATATAAATTCATTGTAAATATTTTCTCCCTGGATGTGGCTTCCCTTTTTATTTTTTAATTGTGTCTTTTAATAAAGAAAATTTTTTTTATTTATGTGAAGTTCAATGTATCAATTTTTTATAGTTCTTATTTTGCATTTCCTTTAAAAAAACTATTGCCTATTCCTTTAAACAAAAAATTCTCATTTTTTTTTCTTGTGGCGGATTCATGATTTTAGATTTCGTGTTTTCAAGCCTGTGATCCATCTCAAATTAATTTTTGCATGTAGTGCAATGTAGGAGTCAAGATTCAGCTTTTTTCCTTCAGTATTTATGTAGTTGTTTCTAGCATCATTGGTTGGAAAGTGTATTCCTTTTCCCATTGAATTATGTTGATCCCTTTGTTGAAAATCAGTTGGTCACATATGTGTGTGCCTATACTCCATATTCCTTCCATGAATATATTTGTCCATCCTTAAGCCAGTACAACCAAATATGATTGCTACAGCTTAATTGTATATCTTTGTTCTTCTTTAATGGTGTATTGAAGTTGGATGGTGTATAATTTTGTGGTGAGAAGGTTCTGGAATTGAATTCATAAGACTCAGAGTCTTATATCTGTTTCAATTTCACTATCTAAGAAATGAAATCAAGACTGAAAACGTCTAAGCTCTTCTACCTTCTCTTTTTCTATCTTTTCTTTATTTTCATTTTACCTTTTATTTACTTAAAATTAAAAACATAGTATCCACCTTTCCTACACATCATGTAAAAATGTTTTGAAACATCAATGCTGTACATAGAGTAACAAAGAATTTTATATTTACATTATGTGAAAAGTCGTATGTACCTCTTTAGAAGCTTCATATTTTTTTTTATTCTTGATTTTGACTTAAAGACAAGGAGAGTGAGGGACACAAAGCCATAGCAGAATGACTGTACTGTTGTATTTCAATTAAAATGGGGCCTCTTTTCTTCTCGTCACCCAATACCTCTATCTATAGTCAGGCAAAAACCCAATTAGTTATTAATTGATGTGCATTAAAATTCATTAACTCTGCATGTGAGGCCTGGGCTATAATTAACTGTCTTTCTTACCTTTTGTTCTGAAATCTCTAGGTAAAAGATCCCATTGCTAATAAGAAGGAGGGAAACAGTTTTGCTGCCTATAGTTAGTTAGAAGTAAGGTCTTCAGAAAGCTGGGGTCTGAGTGCCCCAAATGTCTCATCATAATCAAGCAACATTGTGTATTTTCTTATGTGAAATTTACCTTTGACATATTTGAAAAGGGAAAAAAATGTGGAATAGTTTACAACATTTTGATTTTATGATAGGCACACTTTAAGTTATACTTTGTATATGTCTTCGGCCAAAATTCATATTCAAACATAAGATCCAATGAAATATCCACTGAATGTGCAGTTTCTCCTAAATACCTTGAAAATAATAAATTTTAAACTAAATGTATTGAAATAACTGTACATTTTCTTAAAGATCCTTACAAATGCACGATAGACAAAGTAAGTTATCTCAGACTCAATTGAAGTAAGTATTTTCCTAAATAGCTTGCATTCTAGCTTGACAGTATGCTATTTAGGCAGATTTACAGTAAGAGTTGTATTGGAGTTGGTATCTGTAATCGACAAAAATAACAAAAAGTAACTATTATTCCTTAGGATCCCCAGTTCCTTAAAACTTGAGTATGAGGAGAATTACACACATATTTTGAGTGAAGACCACTAACACACTTTTCAGTGGAATCCATCCATGGGTAGAGTCAAAAGAAAGAAAATCATGTGAAATGAGAAATAAAGAAAACTTAAAATTTGTAAGATTTAGAAAAAACCATTAAGAACTTTTAATGTCTCCACTTCTTCACTCTTTAAATTGGACAAGTGAAGCCCTATGATTCAAATGACTTTCCCAAAGCCGTAACTCCAGTAAGTGCTAGAACTATAGGACAAACTCGCTTCCTACCTAGTTCATAACTAGTTATCTCTAGGACATAATGAACTTAACTTTGAATTCATGCTTGAATGTAAAAAATCATTCCTCATTTTTATATTAATCTGGATATACTGCAGATGGCTCATGCTCCCAGAAGGTAATAACTATATGTGACATATTTAGCTGATATTTATTTTAGTACTTTTATGTTCTAGGTAAATATTATATACTCTTCTAGGTATTTAGAGCTATTAAATCATTTAACCCTTAGATGAAGACTGTGAGAAAGGTCCTATCATTATCATCTCCATTTCAGAGATGAAAACACTGGAATTCGGAGAGATTAAGTAAACTGCCCCAAATCCCATAGCTAGAAAGTGGTCTGTGGTTGAAAAAAGCCTATGCTCCTAACCTCTGCATATGAATGTTTACATATCATAAAGGCCTATTGTGATTAAATAATATGCACAAGTCTAATTTTATAATATCATCATTATTTGGAAATTTCTCAGAATTTTAAAAATATTTTCAAATAATTACCTATTGAATTATAAATTAGACAATTTGCTTATAAGTTCTTGATGTTTTATTTAAAAAAAAATTTTAATGTTTACTCATTTTCGAGAGAGACAGAGAGAGAGAGCAGGGGAGGAGGAGAGAAAGAGGGAGACACAGAATCTGAAGCAGGCTCTGAGCTGTCAGCACAGAGCCTGATGCAGGGCTTGAACCCACAAACTGTGAGATCATGACTTGAGCTGAAGTCAGACGCTTAACCAACTGAGCCACCCAGGAGCCCCAGTCTTGTTGCTTTAGATTCTCAGTAGTGCTGAAGCGAGCAATGGTTGAAGAACAAGATTCTGTTTCATTACATACATATTTAAAATGTTGAGAAATTATTGAATAAGATGTATTCTGATTCTTTTCGGTCTCTTTGCTGACTCCTTCTTCCTTCAATGTCCATTGCCTCAAAACTAGGTCCTCAGCCACTCTCCTCTTTCTACATTCACTACGTGTTTCCATTAAGTAATTGGGCTTTCATTCCATGTATATGTTCATGGCAATTCAATTTCTTTAGCCATGACCACCGAGTTCCAAATTTAAATATTTGTTGAGTTGCCTTTTGAAATCTCCAGATGAATTAATAACTATCTTTAATTTAATATAACCTAAATAAAACTCTGTAATCCCTTTTGCCCTCAAACACAATCAGAAAACAAAAACAAAAAGAAAACTTACTTTTAGGAAAACAAAAACAAAAATAAACTATTGAGACTACATCAAAATAAAAAGCTTTTGTAGAGTGAAGGAAACCATCAACAAAATGAAAAAGCAACATCACGAATGAGAGAAGATATTTATAAATGATATATCTGATAAGGGGTTAATATCCAAAATATATAACAGACTTATACAACCCAACACCAAAAAAAAAAAAAAAAAAAAAAACCCGTAAATAATCCGCTTAAAAAATGGGCAGAGGACTTGAATAGACATTTTTCCAAAGAAGACATGCAAATGACTAACAGACACAAGAAAAGATGCTCAACATCACTAATCATTAGGAAAATGTAAATCAAACCACACTGAAATACTACTTTATACCTGTCAGAATGGCTGGTATTGAAAACACAAGAAATAACAAGTGTTGATGAGGATGTGGAGAATAGGTAACCCTTGTGCACTGTTGGTGGGAACATAAATTTGTGCAATCACTGTGGAAAACAGTATGGAGTTTCCTCAAAAAGTTAAAAATAGAAAAAACATACAATCTAGTAATTCCACTCCTATTTACCCAAAGAAAATGAAAACACTAACTCAAAAAGATATGCCCCCCCATGTTTATTACTGAATTATTCAGAATAGCTAAGATATAAATCAATTCAAGTGTTCATTGACAGATGAATGGTTAAAGATGTGGTATATATATATATATATATATACACAGTGGAATATTAGTCAGTCATAAAGACCATGCCATTTGCAACAACATAGGTGGACTTTGAAGGTATTAATGCTAAGTGAAATAAGTCAGACGTATAAAGACAAATAGCATATGATTTCACTTATGTGTAGAATCTAGGAAACAAAACAAATGAACAAACAAACAGAATCATAAATAGAACAAACTGGTGGTTGCCAGAGGGGAGAGAATTGAGAGTATGGGCAAAATAAGTGATAGGGGTTAGGAGGCATAAAAGTCCAGTTATAAAATACATAAGTCACAGAGTGGGAAAGTAGAGCATAGGGAATATTATCAATAATTTTGTAATAACTTCTGTGGAAAAATATGGCAATCACTTATTGTTGTGAGCATAGCATCACATATAGAATTGTCGAATCACTTTGTTGTACACCTGAAACTAATGTAACATTGTGTGTCAACTAACTTCAATAAACGAAATAAAACTTACTCTTAGTTCCATGTTTTCCATATTAATTAATACCACCCCATCCATCTAGTTGTTCACTACTAAATTAAGTCATTCTTAACCTCTTACTCCCTCATTTTCTACATTTAGTCCTTTAGCACATCCTGTCAATTCTTCTTCCAAATGATATCTCATATTCATCCCCCTTATTTCTTCTCCACTGCTATCATTCTAAGCCAAATCACTTACATCTCTCACCTGAATTACTTGCGCACCTGGTATTTGATGTTCTTGCTTCCACTCTTTCTCCTTATGATAAATTTTCTATATACCAGATAGAAGTTCATCTTTAAATGTAAATAGCAATTTGTTGCTCATATCACTTCCCTGCTTAAAGACACAGAGGGAAAGAAAACCCATAAATATAATGTCATGGAAGTCCAATGAGAGGAGGGTGTTAAGGGAGTGAAAAATTGTCAAATTCCGCAAAAAGACCCACAGTAATGAGGAATGAAAAAAGGCCACAGATTCTAAAGTTGTTGTGTTTTAATTTTCGTATTTATAAAATAAAGGTAGCTGGGATGTTGTAAAACAAACAAAATGAAACCTACACAACACTAAACACCAAGAATTACTTCTAGCAAGTCCAGATTTTTAAGAAGGGAATAATAAAGATTTAAATGATTTTTTTCAGCCTTAGAGAATCGTATCAGGCTAGTGTCCTGTGAAACTCAGAGTAGTGTTTTTTTTTTCTTTTTTTACATTGTTTTAAGGTTTTTTTCCCCCATTTTAGAGCTATCCCTAAAAATTTGGTAACTGAATACCTAATAAATTTTTAAACACCATGTGAAATTATCCAATTTCCCCAAAAGTTACATTAAAATTATAAGAATAAAGTCCTTTCTTTATATGTGAATATAACTGGGACTTTAAAGCCAGGGGCACCTTGCATGTCATCTAGTTTTGCAGATGAGGAAACTGAAGTTTACAGAGGTCAAACGACACCCTCAGTGTCACTTAGATAGTTATTGGCAGAAATGGGAATAGACATTAATTCTCATGACACTTCTTTAAGAGAGTATTTTCACTATATCTCACTGGTGCTTCTTAAAAATTAGTGACTGGAAAGTAGAAAATGATCATTAGCAATGGGATGCAGTCCAAGCAGATGCTGTGGTGAGGTAGAGCTTATGGCATGGAGCAGAGACACAATTAACAAATACCGTTGGATTTACCATGGAGGAAGTGAATTTTATGACTCATAACAAAACCCCACAAAGGAGAATTTTGGCAGTTTCAGGTCAACTTTCAACAGCCCTTGCTTGAGACTCAGCTTGCTTAATGGGCTGAGCTACCCTGGTTCCTCCAGGGGCTCATTAGATAAACAACTATGGTCTTTAGACCTTGAGATTTGGAGCTGAAGCTGCTTGTGCTGCAAAAGGCAGACCAACAATGACTGTTGATATGAATGAGCAATAGAACATTGAGATTTAAATTAGGGGAGGCAATTCTAGTTCTCTTTTGAGGACATAGAGATCTCATGCAAGGCGTGGGCTAAAGAGATGTTGTCAACTTATCTTAATCACAGAAACTCGAATAAGCAAATTCATATATGAACTATATCTCCTTCCAGTTTCACTTCTTAATTCTGGGTTGCACCAAAGAAAGTATTCTTTTCTACCCATTGGCTAAAAGACAACTGTTGTATTAAAATAAAATATACAGTGAAAATGGGAGAGTTATTTATTTCTCTGAGTAGTACAAATAATGAAATTGCAGCAAAACCTAACACACATCTACAGGGCAGGTAAATCCCCCATAGTTAACTCAGGCAGCCCTTCTAATGGTTGCTACAAATTTAACATTTAAACCACGGTACTGTAAATTTGTGGTTTTCTTCTTAAGACCTCTAGGACTTCAGGAAACCTGAAAAGTAATAATTTTAAGGGGGAAAAGTCTCTCCAATATGTAAAAATGTAAAAAAAAAAAAAAATGAAGGCATCTTTTGCCAGGCTCATGGGCCCAGAGCCTCAGAACTGGTGGCAAGGAGATGTCCTGGTCCTATGAAGATAGAAGAGTAACTTTGAGCTTACTCTCTGTGTGGATGATATTTCAGAGTTCAACCAGTTGAATGAAATTTTGCTGACCTTCACTGTCAGTGATGTTTTTGAGGTTGGGCAGGCTTGATTGCATTTTCTTTTGCCCCTCGAAGGGTTTCTCCTCAAAGGGGACTGCATTAGCCTGTTAGAAAAATCGTTCAAGTGATGCTAATTCTGGGAAGGGTTCATTTCTTGCAAAAGCCTGTGAGGAAATTTGATGGTTCAGTGCTCAATTTTCAACTGAAGATTGGGAACTTGTGAAAATGATAAGATGGGCCTGAGCCTTACTGGCCTTGTGAGAACTGGGAGGGTGTGCTAAATCTGCTGACAACTGGTACCTTGTACTTATGTAAAATTCTCAGTCAACAGCAATCAATCGTGTTTGCTGCCTATATTAAATTCTAACTTTTATTCTGTTGGGGCATTTTCACTGTGGACTGGAAACAATATTCTACTCTGCTGGGAATAAACACTAAAGATATTGGTGCATACAGACCCTGTAATTTATTTAAAAATATTAATCCTACAGTCTGCCTCCACTCATGATTATGTTTAAAAACTCTCACGATATTATTTTTTCTTGAATCATAGATTTTCTTAGCAGTCTTTTTTTTTTAATTTCCAAGATTTTATTTAAATTCAAGTTGGTTAACATATAGTGATATTGGTTTCAGGAGTAGAATTTAGTGATTCATCACTTATATATACAACACCCAGTGCTCATCACAGCTAGTGTTCTCCTTAATAGCCATCACCCATTTAATTCATCCCCTGCCCGACCTCCTGTCCAGCAACCCTCAATTTGTTCTCCATAGTTAAGAGTCTGTTTTATGGTTTGCCTGTCTCTCTTTTTTCCCCTATGCTCATTTGTTTCATTTCTTAAATTCCACATATGAGTGAAATCATATGGTATTTGTCTTTCTCTGACTTATTTCGCTTAGCATAATACATCCTAGCTCCATCCACGTCATTGCAAATGGCAACATTTCATTTATTTTGATGGCTGAGTAATAAGCCATTGTATGTATATACACCACATCTTCCTTATCCATTAATCAATGAACTTTTGGGCTCTTTCCATAATTTGGCCATTGTTGATAGTGCTGCTATAAACATTGGGGTGAACGTGACCCTTCAAATCAGTATTTCAGTCTTGAAGGGGAAAAAAGTATTATTGTGGGAGAAGATTTGACAATGTAAGCTCAACAAATTCCTTAAAAACATAAATATATGGTTATCCTGCTTATTTTCCTAATCGTGAGTTTTCTAATACTGCCTGTAATTTCTTTCTCCTTTGTTAATCAGGAAGGAGCAAGCCAAAGTTAAATACAAGCAACGTGATGAAGGCCATGGTTTCTCATGAGTTGCTATCAAAATGCACCCATTTATTTTTCTTTGATAGCTTTGATAGCTGCACTCTCCACCATTTCTGAATCTGGAAGTTGGATGGGTGTTGTGGCTGAAGTAAAAAGACAGGACAGCAGCAGGTATGAGCTTGCCAGACATGGCCAAGTAGAGAGCTCTGGAACAATGGCTTCTGTTTCATGCTCTGTTGATGTCCAGTGGGATGTCCTCACCTTCTGTTGTCCAATTACAGACTACTTGCTATAAAAAAATGATGTGGGGCGCCTGGGTGGCTCAGTCGGTTAAGCGTCCGACTTCAGCTCAGGTCACGATCTCGCGGTCTGTGAGTTCGAGTCCCACGTCGGGCTCTGGGCTGATGGCTCGGAGCCTGGAGCCTGCTTCCGATTCTGTGTCTCCCTCTCTCTCTGCCCCTCCCCCGTTCATGCTCTGTCTCTCTCTGTCTCAAAAATAAATAAACGTTAAAAAAAAATTTAAAAAAAAATGATGTCAAATTGTTAACACATGTTGATCGCTCTTCTACTTTCCCAACTTGTAAGTTATATTCTATGAGAGGTAACCGCGGGAAGTCACCCCATTTGGAGTGTGTCATGGTATGGTATGGTGGGAAGGAAGGAAAGGGGGAGAGAAAAGGTGGGTATTGCATTCACTCAATGATTCTCGGTGAAATTAAATTGCTGCCAACTTGTATCACTCCAACAAACTCCTAAGCAGATTTTAAAGCTTCTTAGAGATGTTTAAGAGGCTGCATTAGCCAGCAGCTGCGAAGATCACCAGGGGGCAGCTGAATGATTCTCTGCTTAAATTGGGCATAAGCCCAGATAACAGAGAGACTGGAAGTAGATAAAACAGGGATTTTTTCCCTACCTCTGTGACTCCTTGGGGATTATTGAGGTACCCTAGGAAGACAGAGAAGATGTGGTGAGCATATTATTCTTATCGTTACTATCTACAGGTGATGAACAGCCCCAAATGACAATGTCCTTGGAAGGAAAAAGGGCAAATTTACAAAGTGTTTTTTCAACCCAGTAAAGCAATGCCATCGCCCAGCCCTTAAAAAAGAAATAACCACAAGTAATAAATATTGCTTAATCCAAATATGCAGAATGCAGAGGCTGCACATTACTGCCTTGAAAGCAGAAAAGTTTTCTTCTTTTCTGAAATCAGTGACCCCCAAACTCTGTCATTAGTAACAATAATTAAAAGGTGCTCTAAGAGGGAATGGATGGATGATTGCCACTAAGAGGCACATTCTCATTAATTTATTACCAATTTTTAACTTTGCTTCATTAGGACATGTCTGTTGAAGGCCATTTAGGACTCAGGGGATTTGCCTGCACTTCACATTGCCTCCATATTGGTGCCAGGACAGGAGGATCATTTCAGTTTGTTGTTCTCCATGGACCTATACGTACAGGGAGGTGGAAAGAAATCTACTGCCTTGTAAATCTTCCAATAAAGGAAGTGGTCAACTTCTTTAGGATGTTCTTGAGACTGAGTAGGTTTTTAGGAATCAGTTCTGGGAAACCATCATCGGCTAAGAAAATTGTGAAGCAGTTTGCATGTCAGTTTTGCTTCTGCGTCAGCGAGAGGTATAAATAAAATTCATTCCTGTCCCAGATAAATTAGGAACCTGGTCTCAAGTATTCTGAAAACACCCTAGGCTTAAGCTCCCTCACTGTTTTTTGCTCTGTGTTTCCAGCTGACACACACTTCCTGAAGATTGCGTCACGCGAGAGGGTGAGCTCTCCTAGACGTTTGATCTCAGAGCATTGCACCAGGTGCCGCCACCCCTGATAGTAGACGGTTCACCTTAGAGATGTTCTCTACATGAACTCGCTGAGCAGAGGACCTTTTTCTTTTAAAAATGCTCTTAGTCAAATAAATTATTCCTATCATCTCTCTGCCTTAGGGCTAAACATCTAGATCTATGTCTCTTGGTTTCCCCATGGATATCTCTTGTGATGGGCTCTAAAGACATGAATTGATCTATCCCAGACTTGGGTTACCACCAAAGAGACTGGAATTAGGCATTCACTGGCTGTCTTGTGGCATAATTTACTAGGGTTTGTCTTTGTCTCCTATAGAACAGCAAATGCCATACCAAATGCCCTTGAACTTTATTTGAAAGGATCAACTATTTAGGAGTCTCTAGGGTGAAATTTTCCCCATCATTATCATTGCTTTCATCTCCCCAAAGCCTAACACAAAACCTGGTATAAAGTTGACCCTGAGTAAATGAATAATTGAATAAAGTGTTCGCTCATGTCATGAATGCAGTGACCCTTTATATTCTTTCCCCCACAATGTTAGGGACAGAAAATGTAATCCAAGATTATCTCAAGTAAACTCTTGGGAAAAAAAGCTGGAAATTATATTTGCTTTAGTCATATAAATAAAAATATTGCTTTCCTTAATTTGGTGGAAGACTTGGAAATCTGGATTATACCTTTAGGTATTTTTTAAACAAAGCAATTAAAGACAAGAGAACACCCAAATTGCCATGATAAAAATAAATGCACAAAATGAATCCACTATCGAATACTCATAGAGTACTGTTTACCAACAATTAACAAATCCAACTGATATGAAGAACTTAGTCCCCTCTAATGGAGCAGACCACAGGGAAATATCAAAGAAGTGCTAACAGCTGGCTTGTTAATATTCTCAGTCTTTTTTTCTTTTACAAGAGAAAACAAATGGGAAAGCACAAAAGCAATTACACAGCAGTCCTGTTCAAGATAAACCAAGAAAAGTAAAAGTACTGGCTAGATTGATAGCATTAGCACACTCCAGATCATAAATTCTCACATTGGCTACAGGAGTATAAAATATTATCAGACTGAGAAGTACTAACATACAAGCAGCTGACTTTATTCTGTAGAAAATAATAAGAGAAAGACCCAACCAGAGATCCTAATGGGGAGGAGCATTTATCTCATTAAGTCACTCCTACACACCATCTGCTTCCAAGTCAAACCCACATGAAGGAGCCCTTCAAGTAGCAAAAAGATCATAGAGGATGCCAAATTTTACCTTGCCCTCATGTTTTGTGTTTTATATCTTAGTTTATTTTGAACCACTGTGAATGCAGTTATTTGTACAGGTAAAAAACAAAAACTAAATACAGAGTTTATCCTTTCAAGAAGTTGCTATCCTATCTTTTGGGTTCCCTCTGTGCTTCTTCCCTCCCTCCTGGATACACAAATCAGGTCTCATCTCAAGGGTCACTTGGTTGAAGAAGACTTCCCTGACATGGAAAGCTCCCTGGCCATTTTTAGTGTATGTTTCTTGGATCGTTATTCTCATCAGATGTAAGTTCCCAGAGTGCTAAGACAACATTTATCTTTGGTACAGTTCCATTCTTTTTAGTAGTCAGTGGAGTGCCTGGCACATGGTAGATACTCCATCCGTATTTGCTAAATGAGCGAACAAGTGAATTAATGAAAAGCTTACACGGTAAAGATACAAGTGTTCCAGCATGGCCCTAAACGAAGTAGAGATTTTTAGATAATAATATACAGGTATCAACTGGAAGGATACACTTGGAAACACTTTTTAATCAGCAGAACTTTATACTTACTGAGTCTAGAATATATATCTTATATTAGGTAATGGGTCTCAAAGATATGTCTATCTCAACAGCACCCAACTCATTTACTGTATGTGTGTGTGTATGTGTGTGTGTGTACATACACATGCATGTTGCAGGTGAAGGGGACAGTTAGATGCCCCTACCACTTCTTGTATTAACATGCTTAAATTCCCAGAAGACCATTGTAGAAGATATTAGTCCCTGAGTCACTGTAAACTCCAGTCCTAAAAGACTACTTGGGTCTCCTGAAAATTTAAACTCAGTTTTAAACTAGAAGAGAATCTAAGCAGTCATTATTCATCAGAAACTCATTCTTTGGGCTCTCCTACTCTAGATGCTTGAAGTAATCATTTTCCTAACCATATTAGACTATCTCCCCTCACACAACAACTTTCACTGGCACTCAGGACTCATGCTGAAGGAATCCAAGATATATGGAAATATTTGAGGATATTACAGTCCAGCAAATAAAATTTAAAGCAAAAGATGAGTAAAATCCAATTTTACTAAATGGGGCAGCATTATGATTTATTACCTTATACTTTGTGTAGTAATCAAACTATTTCAGTTTAAGTATGTCTGAAACAAGTATATAAAAACCAAAATTAATGTCCATGCTCCTTCATGAATACTAAATACTAAATGGCTTAGACAGTAAAATAAGACAAGGAAGGAAAAAATAGGTTTAAAATATCCTTAACCTTTACTTCAATTTCGCTATTTGGAGTAGAGGGGGCTCTTGATGTGATTTCCAGCTTTTAGCTGTTTTCGTTTTAGACGGTGATAGTCTAATGAATTATGAATCTGCTGCAAAATATCTATTATCTTTGTTTTGAAATAAGTATGCCTTTATACTTAATTGTACAATGTTGAATTTGGAAATGTCTTAGTGTTTTTAAATTGCTCCTCAGGTTATTTTTATTTAATTTCAAGTAAAAAAAAACTCTAAAATTTGTAAATATTTCATTTTTTGTTTTCAAGAATGTGTGTGTGTGACAATTACTCTTTGTTTTATGTTCATTTCTGTGTTACATGTTATGTATTTGTATACTATAATTCCTCTTTTGTCTCATCTTATTCCTACTTTTTCCTTTTATAGATTTAAAATAAATTTATCAGGTGAATAAAATCAAAAGATACTAGAAATCAGGGTTAAACTTAAACCTACTTTTCAAGGAAAATAATTACATCTTTTTCTTGTGCCTATTTTCAATATATAATGTTAACATGGATCCAGCTTTTAAAAAAATAATGCTTCCAATTTATACTGCAGTATGAGAAATTGCCAGGCTTCTATTCTACTCAAGCTAATATTCTTCATATTAAATGCCTAATGATTCCTAAAGAAAAATTGCGATGTATTACAGCATCTTTGCACTTAAAACACTATCTACTGAAATATGTTATAACAATACAATGTAGTAAACTTCAGTAGGATTTTAAACTTCTTCCTATCGTTATTAATGAAACTTTTACTATCCCAATATACATGATATCATGGTAATCTTTCGATGAAATTCAGGAAGGATGGAGAAAGTAAGTGTTTGCATTGTATGGGTTGAAGAGTTTTAGAATGAATATATCAGAATGAAAAAGGGATGAAGCCCCTGAGAATGTTGATAAATATTGATAAAAGGGTTAAATGTGTAGCTAATGAGAGAAAAAAGTAAATTCAGGAAGAGTTGATGGATTCAGTAGGTATCTCTGTTAAGTCCATGGCTTAATGCAATAGGAGTAATAGAGTAGAAACTGAATGAGTAATAGTATTTTCAAAGTGGGCCAATTAAGTTAAATTTTCAGGGGTGGGGCAGCTCCCAGGAATGATGATGTCAGGTAAAAATCAACAGAATGTGTTGTGAAATAAAGAAGAGATAACAGAACTTTGAGACTACTAATTGACAAAGTAGTGACCAAAATGGTAGCAGCATTTGAGGCTGAAGGGTACCTATGATATAGATGCTACAGTTATCAGTGAGTTGGTCAAAAGTCACTTGAATGTAGGCAAAACTTCAGGGGGAAGAAGGCAGTAGCCAGATAGGCAGAGCTCAAAGAGAAGAGAGAGTCTTTAGCTCTGGGAAGTCAGAACAATGAATCTGTGATCTGATAGTCACAGTGAACAACTGCAGAAAGTCAGTTGTTTCATTTTATTTATTGATTGATTTTTATAGAGCAAAAGCAGGCTCCATTGTGAAAACTGCAAAGAAGCGTGGGTTCTTTATGGATGAGCCAAGTTTCCATAATGGAAAGAAAGTGGAAGGAACATTGTGTGAAGGAAATGAGAGAGCACAAGATGCTAGCAGGCACTGATGGTGTTCCATTCAGATCCTGTTCAATCCTTTTTACGGTTATGTGTTTCCCCCACCTGTCCACATCCCCAGCCCCATGCCGCCACCACCATAGTTCAGTAGCCTGAACATTGTAGGCTTTCCAGATTTACAAATAAAAATATTGAGTGGCCAATTAAATTTGAATTTCAGGCAAACAACAAAATATTTTTTTAGTATAAGTTTGTTCCATGCAGTATTTAGTATTTTATACTAAAAAGAATTTGTTGTTTATCTGAAATTCAAATTTAATTGGATGTCCTATGCTTTATCTGGAAAGCTTTTAAGGGGGACACACTTACAGGTGTAATTTAGGCTCCACGGCTCCTCTGTGGAATCAAGTGACGCTAAATCTTTAACGGTGGATCCTTGCTTGACTTCTTTCTCCCTGCCCTGCTTCCTTCACTCTCTTACAGGTCTCTCTTGGTACCATAGTGAGTCACTTATGCAAAATTCCTTGTCTCAGGGTTTGCTTCTGCAGAATACAAATTGTGGTGAGGACTTTATTTAAAGAGGAACTGAGTATAAAATTAAAGAGTTTGCAAGGAGGTCAGCAATGGGTCCATGAGTCAGGAAGAAGGCAAAAGGAAAGATAATTCCCCCCAGTTTTACAGATGAGAAAACTGTCTCTTGGAAAGGTTTCTTAACTTTCCAGGCTAATACAGTTAGAAAGTGGTAGTGCTGGGGCACCTGGGTGGCTCAGTTGGTTAAACGTCTGACTTCGGCTCAGGTCATGATCTCATGTTTCATGAGTTCAAGCCCCGCATCGGACTCTGTGCTGACAGCTCAGAGCCAGGAGCCTGCTTCAGATTCTGTGTCCCCCTGTCTCTCTGCCCCTCCCCTGCTTGTGCTCTCTCTTTGTCTCTCAAAAAATGAATAAATGTTAAAAAAAATTTTTTTTTTAAAGAAAGTGGTAGTGCTGAGGACCAAATATAAATGATCTGGTGCTAAAGCCTTAGCACATGTCACCACACAATACTCTTCAGGGCAGAGGAACAAGAGTGCAAGTGCCTTGACAATACACCACCGAGGGCCATCTGCACAGTGAACAATAAACTGATGTTAAAGGAATGAGCCCAGTTTATATTTGAGGTGGTACCTCAGAGAAACAGAGATCAGAGCAATGAGTGGAATAGACTGACTTCAAGCTCTGAGGCCCAAAAGTAACATTTCAGGAAAACTGGTAAGGCCGAGTTAAGATGTTTCCAGGTGCTTCCTGAGTGTTGAAGCCACTGGAAACCCTTCTCCGTGGCACTAGGAGGGCCAGAACTGGAATGGATATCAGCTTTCCAAATGCCCTTAATAGTAGAACATGTACATGCTCTCAGAAAACTTTCCAGTGCGAATCACATATACGCTTATCGGCACCCTGTTCTCCCTTATTATCTAAATTTTCATTGTGAAACATGTTCTGGGTTAAAAAACGCAAACATTTTTAGGTGAAAACATGACATTAAAAGAATTATGTTATGGTCTCTTTGTGATTTTTTTTGCGATGACCTTTTTTCCCTTTATTCTCATTAATATACATTCCTTAAATATGAAATATTAGTGATATTTAATAAAGAATAATAGTGTTTTTCAATCGGAGGAGATTAAAAGTTTGGAGACTGTGTGGCTGGGGAATGTGGAATATATCTTTGGCATGTGGACAGCTGTGACTCGAAAATTTGGAGTTAAGAGGCAAGCAAAGAATGTTTTATTGCCAGTATCTAAAACAAATTTTATTGGAAACTTTTATGTTTGTAGGTTTGAGTAGTTTTTATAGTGAAGAGTTCTGAAAACTGCCATAAAATTTTGCCTTGGGGGTTATGATTACATTTGTATCTTTCCCAAACTTATATAAATAAAAAAGACAGTTTTTACTGTGAAAGCTTAGAAGGTTAGAGAGGTATTTGGTCTGTGATGAACCCTTTATAGGTTTGATGTTATAAGGATTTATTTTAAAAATATCAATAAAAATACAACTTTAGAGGCCCTGATAAAGAAATTGCAGGAAACTTGATGTTGGAGTTTCCATTCGAATAGAGTCACTAAAGATAATTTAATTAATTTATTGTACTATGCAAGCTATCTTTAATATTGGCTGATGCTACAATTGTACATGGTTATGATATATAGTTTATAATTTTTTTGATGGCTAGGCAGTTATAGGAGGTGGATTTTTTTTCTTGCTAGAGCTGTGTAAGCATAAGCTGGACCATCATATGGTTGGGAAATTATAGAGGAAATGGACACATCTTAGAGGAGACTAGATAAACCCTAATATCCCCTTCTGAACCAGACATTGTTATTTTTAATCTGTTAGATTACTTACAGGGATCTAACAGTTATCTAAGGGATAACTTAAAAATAGTATGTGGATATGTCCTCTTTTCTCCTTTTCCTTCACACCAGAGGTTTTATCCTGTGAAAACACATTCTGTACCAAAGAGACAGAAGAGAAGGTAGAAGGAAGAAAGAGAGGGAGGGAATATTTGCAGTGTAAATCACGTATCACACATGATTTAAAATAACTATGGAAAGAAGAAAGTATTTCCTCATTTTCTAAATGAGGTGACTGAGTTAATATAGAGCCAGAATTCAAACCAGAGTACCCTTGATAACTTGACATGTATTTTCCTTCATTATCAATTTTTAAATTTTACTACTTAGAATGAAAGGATGAGGTGAAAAGTGAGAATATATATACACCATATATATGTGTTTGTATATTCTGTCTATCATATATAATAATATAGCATAGATAATATGGGTTTGGCTTCAAAGGCAATTGTCTGGATATTTCTGGGTTGGTCAGACATCTGAGAAATAACTGTTGGGCACCTATTATGTATCAGACACTTTACTAGACACTGTAGATACTGTAGTAAACAAAGCAAACAAAATGCTTCCCCATAGAAAGTTGGCATTCCAGGGGGAGTGGAGGCCAACAATGCACATAATAAGGCAATTCCAAGTCTTGATAAGTGCTTTGAAAGAGAAACCTTGGGCAAAACAAAACAAAACAAAACAAACCCTAAATTTGATTTGGCTAAGACTGGAAGGGGCTGAGGCTGGTAAGAAAGGTAGAATAGTGTTTGTTGAGAGCATTTAAAGCCATTCTAATGAATTGGGGCTTGATCGTGCTGGTCGTGGGGGATTGCATAAGAGTTTTCTTTCCTAGGGGCGCCTGGGTCGCTCAGTTGGTTAAGTGGCCAACTCTTGATTTCAGCTCAGGTCATGGTTTCACGGCTTGTTAATTCAAGCCCATATCAGCCTCTGCACTGACAGTGTGGAGCCTCCTTGGGATTCTCTCTCTCCCCCTCCCTCTCTCTCTCCACCCCTCCCTACCTCTCTCTCCCTGAAAATAAATAAATAAACTTAAAAAATAATTTTAAGGTTTTCTCCCCCTAAAAAATTGCTTGATTAAATTTGTTTTAGACAGTTTCCTGTACTGATGGTGTAAAGACTGGAATGGAAAGGAAAGACACAAAAGACAGAAGAAAAAGAAGAGGGCTCTTAAGGTAGTCCAGGAAATGGTGATGGCATTACCTATGTAATGAGGATAGATTAGGAACTGTTAGTGATATATAAATACCGGTATTAGTGACCCGCTATAGAGAATGAGGAAGGGGATGAACTGCACATGGCTGGTTTTGCTTGCCGTGGATGTGAAGATCATTCTCCTAGTTTCGAGAGATGAAAGCTATAGGAAGGGGCAGGGATTTGATGTGTATTTGCCTGCTGATGAGTGATGTTGAGCATGTTTTCATGTGTCTGTTGGCCATCTGGATGTCTTCTTTGGAAAAGTGTCTGTTCATGTCTTCTGCCCATTTCTTCACTGGATTATTCGTTCTTTGAGTGTTGAGTTTGATAAGTTCTTTATAGATTTTGTATACTAACCTGTGGGAAACAGACAACCACAATGACCATAGGCTCATATTCATTTAGGGTCCAAGATGTCTGAGAAAACTCGAGATCGTAATGTTAAAAATAACCTGAAAGGACCTGAGTGAAATGCCCTTGGAAAATATGGTCTGTTCTTTAGTACACAGATAGGGACGTTTTGCTTACAGGAAGCCAGCTGTATATAGCACAGTGCATTCACTCCCTTCTTTTTCTTTGCTTCCATCGTAAAGATTCTTATAGGAACATATGTATCTGCAAGATTGCTCTCGTAAGCAAGATGCATACAATAGCCGAATCAGATGAACATTGTTGACATGCTTTGCTAAGCTTCTGTTGTTAATCATTGCTGATCTGTTTTTCCTGAAAACGTATATAACAAGACATACAAAAAACCTTGGGGCCTCAGGCTGTTTGTTCGAGGTCCACTGTGCCTCGCTATACTGTCCTTTTTCTCAGTTCCTTCACCGCCCCAGGTCCACGGCCCTTTGAGGCCGACACTAACCCTTTATCCAATATGTCATTTTCTACCCCAAAATCCAAGAGCACACTTTACACACTGTATGTTAGCCAATTTGACAATAAATTATATTTTAAAATAAATAAATAAATCAATAAATCAATAAATAAAGATGCAAGACAATAAAAAGGGGGGGGGGCAAGGAGAGGAATAAGATGCTTTCCCAGAGATTATAAATTAGGTTTTGGACAAGTTGAATTTAAGGTACTTGTGGCATCATATACGTTGACTTTTTTTCGGTAGGCACATGGAAAGATAGCATTTTCCTGACAGCAGTTGGGATGAAATAAAAATTAGGAAGTTAGCAACTAGATGTGCTAACCGAAGCTGTGCTATGAGGGTGGATTGAAGATGCTACAAAATTTAGGGGAAATGGAAGCTGGGTACATAGTAAGAAATACTGGTGATTAGCATGCTTTTTTCCCCTTAGTAATACCTTTAGAAGCTAATATAATAAGTACCCAAACTACTTCAAAAATACAGACAACAAAGAAAATTTCCCTGGAGTGTGCCTGGCACTTGGCTGCCCTGTTACCAACTGTCCCCCTCTTCTCTTTCACTCTTACTTCATCCTGATACTGTGCAAACTTCTTCATTCAAGTTAATTCTCCCTCTCCTCTTTCCTCTTCTTCTCTCCCTCCTGAACATGTACATCAGTTCTCACTTGAGTCTAACAGCATTTTATAAGATTCTCAACCTTTTCATTTTCTTAGGAGTCACAAATGACTCTTAATCAAAGAAAATTAAGTCATAGGAAGAAGAGTGCCCTTGCAGTGACCTTGTACAGATGAATGGGAAGGTTAGCATGGGATGCTGGAAAGGTCAGGAAATATGGTGCCCAAAACCCTGGCTTTCCAATCCAACAGTTCTACTTCCTAACTGTATGAGCTAGGTCGTTTATATTAACCCCTTTGAATTTCTGTATACACTTCACAGGATTGTAACAAGTAAGTACCAAATGAAATGATATATGTAGATGTGTGATGTACAGGGCTGTACAGATATTAGGTTTTCATCTACTGTCTGGCTTAATAAATGTTTGTTGAATGAATGATCACCTCTATTAAGGACTCCTGGATCTACCCCTATAGACCTGTCAGTCTCTATAAAATTGTTTCTTTAAGCATTTATAGCTGCCAGGATTTCTGGCTTTAAGTATGCTTTTAATATACTCCTTTATTTTTTGTTGCATTAGTTTTAACTTAAATAATAAATATATTAAGTTATATGCGTATCATATAATTATTAAATTATGTTAACAATAATACTAACGTGTTTCTTTTTGATTATCCCCCTTCTATAATCTTGATTTCTCTTTTTCTGTAAATCTTTTTCATTCAGTTTTCAGCGATATACAAAGAACATAAAAATATTTAAAATACTCTATAAAACTAAACATAAAGGTATAGCAACCAGAGAAGGCTATCGCTTAGTTAAGTTCTCACTCAGCCATGATTTTTATATTGCCTACTAAATTGTATTTACTTCTAACATTTTTTCTTACTGTAAAATATTCAAAACTGACTTGGAGGCTTGTCTTAAAAACTTGCAACTTGAAAGCCATGATTATTTCTTAGACCCTGTTACAGACCCCTATATATAACTGTAGGACTTCTGAAGGGTATGCACTCCAGTCTGCAGCTTGCTTGCTTTCCTAACCGATACAATAAAGCTCCATACCATGCTATGCTAAGAGATTTGTGTAGATTGAAGTCCAAATCTAGTACAAGGAAACTGTGGAGGTTCATGATAGTGAAAACATAACACTAGACTATAAGCTTTATGAAAACAAAGGCTATGTCAGATATTTTTAATATATTTCAAATATTTATATATATTAAATATTCAAATATTGTATATATTTATATTATATTCAAATATATTTAATATATTTCAAATATATTTCAATTTTTCAAGATCTAGCAGAGACATCATTCATAAAAACTAACATTGAACTAGTAAATGGTGTGCGAAGCAAGTTTTAGATTATGATTTCATAAATGTTATTTCATGCAATTAAGTTTTTTTTTTCTTTACAGGCACCTGGATGGCTCAGTAGGTGAAGGGTCTGACTCTTGTTTTTGGCTCAGGTCATGATCTCATGGTTGGTGGGATCGAGCCCCTTGTCGGGCTACGCTGACAGGGCAGAGCCTGCTTGGGATTCTCTCTCTGTCTCTCTCTACCTCTCTCTCTCTCTCTCTCTCTCTCTCAAAATAAATAAAGAGTAAAAACTTTATTTCTTTAATAAATTAGAAAGCATGCAATTTTTGTCCGCTGGCTTCCTGCTCGTTCTTTCAACATACCCAGCTTGTTCCTGCTTCAGAATTCTTACCTTGGATATTTTTTTCTGAATGGAATTCTCTTCCCCTCATAGACCTTTATATAGTTTTTTCTTTAACTTTGTTCAGCTCTTTCCTCAGATGTCCTTTAGGGGGTCATTCCTTGACCATCTCATTTGGTCTTTTCCTGCCTTGTCGCAAATTATTAGTCCGTGTCTTCTTTTCCTAATATGTTTTTATTTATAGCATTTATTGCTACTGGAAATTAAATATTTCTTTGTACACTGGTATATTGTTTCCCCCCACCACTACTCACACACACTCACTAGGCTATAAGGTTTGTGCAGGGAGGGATAGTGTCTGTAGAGATCATTGCTCTATCCCCAAAGCTTACAAGGGTACTTGGTGGCATTAGGTGCTCAATACAAAGTTTGTTGAATCAACAAATGAATTTCTGATATCTATATTTGATTTATCTCCCAGGAGTCCTGGAAGATCTTTGAGAGTGGAAATTAAATCTTATGTCCTACTAATCCAACCTCAGTTTCAAATTACTGACTAAATATTTAAATGTACTGGCACTTGTGATGTGCATTGAGTGTTGTATGTAAGTGATGAATTACTGAATTCTACTCCTGGCACCAATATTGTATTGCATGCTAATTAAAATTTAAATAAGAAAATGTTTATTGGGATCCTGGATGGCTCAGTTGGTTAAGTGTCTGACTTTTGATTTTAGATCAGGTCATGATCTCACAGTTGTGAGATCAAGCTTTGTGTTGGGCTCCGTGATGTCTGAACAAAGGCTGCTTGGGTTTTTCCCTCTCTCCCTCTTCCTCCTGCTCTCTCTCTCTCTCTCTCAGAATAAATAAATAAACATTAAAAAAATGCTGAATAGATAGATAGATAGATAAATAGATAAATGTATTTACTGGGGACTTGTAAGCCAGGTGCTTGGATTTTCTCACTTAGTCTTTGAAACAACTTTCTGGGAGTGGTTATTATTATCTCATTTTGATAATAGGGAAATGGAGACACAGAAAATTTAAGCAATTACCTCAGAATCATTCAGTTATCAAGTGACAAAGTTGACATTTAAACCCCACTTAGTTTTATACAAAATCCCATGCTTTCTGTCACTAAGCTATGCTCCATTTTATATGGAAGCCTTTAGAACCCTCCTAAATGGAAACAAACTGAATTTTATTTCAATTTTTTGATCCAACAGAAAAATTTTACACAGTCTACCTAAAACTAAACTTGCAATTCAATAAGTCAGCCTGATGCAAATGCTCTCATATTAGAAACATGTTTTCCAGCCCCCAAAAACTAACTCTCAGGCTCCAAACATAACCTCCCTAGACCTAAGGGCCTCCCAATATTTTTTTCTCCAGAACATTTTGCCACCATATCTTTGCATTTGAGTGAAAGTTAATGAGTTTCATATCCCCTCACTTGAGATCACATATACAACTTAAATGAATCCATGTTAATAATATGCTAGGTATAAAGTGATTTGATGGACAGCAAAAGTTGCTTATCCATTACCAACAAAAATCAATACCAAATATTTCAATACAGAATGGGACCCCAGTATACGAAATTAAAGAAACTTGCACCAGACAAATTAAAAAGGCAAGAAAGACTATTGAAGCAGGCAAGAGTGAGTAAACTCAACCCTCCTGAAACAAAAGATAGGAGAAGTTTTAAGTACTGGGATGAACTAGTGGAAAAGTACTGGAGGACATTAGGTGGGAAGTTGGTCTATGTGAGTAGCTCATCTGTGTTTGTTAATATCTAGGCTCCTACCATCCCACAGAGGGGGCACTGTCCTTGTTGATCAAAGTTTAAAAAGATGCCTCCTAGGTCCTTGAAAAAGACATTCCCAGGTTGTAAAACAGTCAAGACATTGGGAGAAGATTTACTTCTCAAAGGGGCAGAGAAAGAATTTATAAAATTTTTCTAATGTAAATCTTATAAGAAAAGGGAGGTCAGGGCCTTGTAGTCACGAAGAAAACTGTCCAAAGTTGAGTCAAGCTCTGGGCAATATCAGGCCACCTTGCTCGGTATAAACAGGTGGTCATCAAGTATAACAAATATTTCTATTCATAGTTTTGGATAATAATTGTGTCTTAAGTGAATATCAATAAATAACTTTGGATTTTTCTTTTGAGTCTGCCTTTTAGTGTGATAATTACTGCCGTTCATCAGATGAATTGTCATGAAGCATAATAAAAGGCCCTTTTGTCTCTTTTGGAGATTACAATCTAGTGAGGGCTTTTTTGGGAGATAATTCCCCCAATTTATTAACTAACCCAAAGGGCCAGTTCTATAGTGGGAACTCCAGATCTTCTTTATGAAAGGTCTGTGGATAGAAAGGATCATTTCAGAGAGCTAAATTTTATACGCTTCAGAAAACAGCATTTGTTATAGTATTCAGTAGCTGTGTTCCTGAAAGTTATATGAGCATAGAAATTTTTTATTGGACTTTCATTTTAAATCTCCTGATAAAATTTATTCACTCAACAAATATGTATTGAGTACATTGTACACTATGTGCTAGATACATTTCTGGGCATTGGGGATTACCTTTCTGGAGCTTGTATTTCAGGTTGGGAGTTGGGAGGGAAGCAGTAATCAATAAAGGTAACACATCAGTAGATTATAGAGTATATTAGATGAGTGCTATTGGATGAGTGCTAGAATAGGTAAAAGGGACTGAGAGACCAAGGGGTAGAGCAGGGACAGGTTATCACATCAAACAGGGTTTTCAGGGGAGGCCTCAAGAGTAGGTGATATTGATCAAAACCTTGTTGGAGGACGTTAACCCTGAAGACATCTGAGGAAAGAGTGTTCTAAGCAAAGGGGACAGCAGTCCCACGGGTGGGAACAAGCCTAGTATTCCTAGAACAGCAGGAGTTCAGTGTGGCTACCACTCAGTAAAGTCAGAAAGGGAATGGTGAATTCTGTACTTTAAAAACTGCATACATGGGGGACCTGGGTGGCTCAGTCGGTTAAGCGTCCGACCTATGGCCCAGGTCGTAATCTCACAGTTCCTGAGTTAGGGGCTCTGCGCTGACAGCTCAGAGCCTGGAGCCTGCTTCGGATTCTCTGTCTCTCTCTGTCTCTCTCTCTGTCTCTGTCTCTCTCTCTGTCCCTCCCCTACTTGTGCTCTCTCTCTCTCTCAAAAATAAATAAATATCAAAAAAAACCTGCATACTCTTTGGGGGGCAAAGGCTGAAGGTAGAGGAACAGTTAGGTGGTTATTAAGGTAAAGCACCTTTTAAAGCAGTTACACATTATAAAAGCAAATACTATTTTGCATACGAATTACTTTATAAATTACACGTTTTATTAGTTCTAGCTTTGGTGTACAACACATTTGTATAAAATCTCACCTATAATTTCAAAAATTTTGGAGGTGATGGCAAATTAACTTACAATGAGACAAAAATTGCTTACTCAATACAAACAGTTTAACTATTTATTTATAGATTTTAGTTCTTTCTTTCACTTCTTACCTAATTGTCATCTATTGGCTGCCAAACAGATTTTGGTTGTTTGATTACCATAATCTTATGAAAATGATATGTACCTCAGTCTCCCAGGCAAGGCTTTTGTTTGAATAGCACTACATTGTTGTCCCTGGAAAAAGAGAGGTATCATTATTACCCAGACATTTGGATAGCATGCTTAGCATCTATTGATACTACCCTATGGGCTACTTTTGACTTCATAACTGCACTGCGGGCTCAATTCTAAATCCATATATTTATTATTTCTTTTTTTAGTAATGGAAGAACATCTTCTGATGTTCACTGGACTTTATATGTAACACAGTAATCTCAGGGTCTCGTGTGAAATCAGAAAGATGTATTTATATGAATCTCGGGTCTCAACCAATTTTGTGATTCAATGACCCTAGCGGACAAGACAGCATTTCTAAAGGAGATATACCCAACAGTATGAAAGTAGATTATACTCTTGCTATGTATTGCTTTTATTTATCTTAGAAAGCAAAAATGAAACAAAACTATTTTCATATTCTTCCAAGTGTTTATTGTCACCTACTTGAAAAAGAAGCTATTTTAACTAAAGGGTACACATAATCATAAGAAATGCCCTATCCAGTTAACATCAAATATTCTATTTTGTCTAGTGATGCATGGTTCAAAAATTCTTTCACAATACAAAGAGAAAATTAGAAAAATTTTAGTTCCAGATTTATTAATTTGGAGCTTTCTTAGGCAACTCTGATTTCTTTCCTATAGGCAATAAAATCTCTCTGCTTTAGATACTTAAAAATTCGACTTTTGTGCTCATCTAAAATAAGACTTTTGATATCCAATAATGCTGTGATCTTTAAAAGTCCAATAGTGAAAGGAGGTTCTGGAAGATGGCGGCGTAGGAGGACGCGGGGCTCACAACGCGTCCGGCCGATCACTTAGATTCCACCTACACCTGCCTAAAGAACCCAGAAAACCGCCAGAGGATTAGCAGAAGGGAGTCTCCGGAGTCAAGCGCAGACTAGAGGCCCACGGAAGAGGGTAGGAAGGGCGGCGAGGCGGTGCGAGCTCCACGGACTGGCGGGAGGGAGCCGGGGCGGAGGGGCGGCTCGCCGGCCAAGCAGAGCCCCCGAGTCTGGCTGGCAAAAGCGGAGGGGCCGGACAGACTGTGTTCCGACAGCAAGCGCGACTTAGCGTCTGGGAGGTCATAAGTTAACAGCTCTGCTCGGAAAGCGGGAAGGCTGGAGGACAAAGGGAGGGAGAGCTGCTGAGCCCCCGGACGGCAGAGCTCAGCTTGGCGGGGAACAAAGGCGCCAGCGCCATCTCCCCCGCCCATTCCCCAGTCAAAATCCCAAAGGGAACCAGTTCCTGCCAGGGAACTTGCTCACTCCGCGCAAACACCCAACTCTGTGCTTCTGCGGAGCCAAACCTCCGGCAGCGGATCTGACTCCCTCCCGCTGCCACAGGGCTCCTCCTGGAGTGGATCACCTAAGGAGAAGCGAGCTAAGCCTGCCCCTCCAGCCCCCGTGCACCTTGCCTACCCACCCCAGCTAATACGCCAGATCCCCAGCAACACAAGCCTGGCAGTGTGCAAGTAGCCCAGACGGGACACGCCACCCCACAGTGAATCCCGCCCCTAGGAGAGGGGAAGAGAAGGCACACACCAGTCTGACTGTGGCCCCAGCAGTGGGCTGGGGGCAGACATCGGGTCGGACTGCGGCCCCGCCCACTAACTCCAGTTACACACCACAGCACAGGGGAAGTGCACTGCAGGTCCTCACCACGCAAGGGACTCTCCAAAATGACCAAACGGAAGAATTCCCCTCAGAAGAATCTCCAGGAAATAACAACAGCTAATGAACTGATCAAAAAGGATTTAAATAATATAACAGAAAGTGAATTTAGAATAATAGTCATAAAATTAATCGCTGGGCTTGAAAACAGTATACAGGACAGCAGAGAATCTCTTGCCACAAAGATCGAGGGACTAAGGAACAGTCACGAGGAGTTGAAAAACGCTTTAAACGAAATGCAAAACAAAATGGAATCCACGATGGCTCGGCTTGAAGAGGCAGAGGAGAGAATAGGTGAACTAGAAGATAAAGTTATGGAGAAAGAGGAAGCTGAAAGAAAGAGAGATAAAAAAATCCAGGAGTATGAGGGGAAAATTAGAGAACTAAGTGATACACTAAAAAAAAATAATATACGCGTAATTGGTATCCCAGAGGAGGAAGAGAGAGGGAAAGGTGCTGAAGGGGTACTTGAACAAATTATAGCTGAGAACTTCCCTGAACTGGGGAAGGAAAAAGGCATTGAAATCCAAGAGGCACAGAGAACTCCCTTCAGACGTAACTTGAATCGATCTTCTGCACGACATATCATAGTGAAACTGGCAAAATACAAGGATAAAGAGAAAATTCTGAAAGCAGCAAGGGATAAACGTGCCCTCACTTATAAAGGGAGACCTATAAGACTCGTGACTGATCTCTCCTTTGAAACTTGGCAGGCCAGAAAGGCTTGGCACGATATCTACAGTGTGCTAAACAGAAAAAATATGCAGCCGAGAATCCTTTATCCAGCAAGTCTGTCATTTAGAATAGAAGGAGAGATAAAGGTCTTCCCAAACAAACAAAAACTGAAGGAATTTGTCACCACGAAACCAGCCCTACAAGAGATCCTAAGGGGGATCCTGTGAGACAAAGTACCAGAGACATCACTACAAGCATAAAACATACAGACATCACAATGACTCTAAACCCATATCTTTCTATAACACTGAATGTAAATGGATTAAATGCGCCAACTAAAAGACATAGGGTATCAGAATGGATAAAAAAACAAGACCCATCTATTTGCTGTCTACAAGAGACTCATTTTAGATCTGAGGACACCTTTAGATTGAGAGTGAGGGGATGGAGAACTATTTATCATGCTCCTGGAAGCCAAAAGAAAGCTGGAGTAGCCATACTTATATCAGACAAACTAGACTTTAAATTAAAGGCTGTAACAAGAGATGAAGAAGGGCATTATATAATAATCACAGGGTCTATCCACCAGGAAGAGCTAACTATTATAAATGTCTATGCGCCAAATACCCGAGCCCCCAGATATATAAAACAATTACTCATAAACATAAGCAACCTTATTGATAAGAATGTGGTCATTGCAGGGGACTTTAACACCCCACTTACAGAAATGGATAGATCATCTAGACACACAGTCAATAAAGAAACAAGGGCCCTGAATGATACATTGGATCAGATGGACTTGACAGATATATTTAGAACTCTGCATCCCAAAGCAACAGAATATACTTTCTTCTCGAGTGCACATGGAACATTCTCCAAGATAGATCATATACTGGGTCACAAAACAGCCCTTCATAAGTTTACAAGAATTGAAATTATACCATGCATACTTTCAGACCACAATGCTATGAAGCTTGAAATCAACCACAGGAAAAAGTCTGGAAAACCTCCAAAAGCATGGAGGTTAAAGAACACCCTACTAACGAATGAGTGGGTCAACCAGGCAATTAGAGAAGAAATTAAAATATACATGGAAACAAACGAAAATGAAAATACAACAATCCAAACGCTTTGGGATGCAGCGAAGGCAGTCCTGAGAGGAAAATACATTGCAATCCAGGCCTATCTCAAGAAACAAGAAAAATCCCAAATACAAAACCTAACAGCACACCTAAAGGAAATAGAAGCAGAACAGCAAAGGCAGCCTAAACCCAGCAGAAGAAGAGAAATAATAAAGATCAGAGCAGAAATAAACAATATAGAATCTAAAAAAACTGTAGAGCAGATCAACGAAACCAAGAGTTGGTTTTTTTAAAAAAAAAACAAAATTGACAAACCTCTAGCCAGGCTTCTCAAAAAGAAAAGGGAGATGACCCAAATAGATAAAATCATGAATGAAAATGGAATGATTACAACCAATCCCTCAGAGATACAAACAATTATCAGGGAATACTATGAAAAATTATATGCCAGCAAATTGGACAACCTGGAAGAAATCGACAAATTCCTAAACACCCACACTCTTCCAAAACTCAATCAGGAGGAAATAGAAAGCTTGAACAGACCCATAACCAGCGAAGAAATTGAATCGGTTATCAAAAATCTCCCAACAAATAAGAGTCCAGGACCAGATGGCTTCCCAGGGGAGTTCTACCAGACGTTTAAAGCAGAGATAATACCTATCCTTCTCAAGCTATTCCAAGAAATAGAAAGGGAAGGAAAACTTCCAGACTCATTCTATGAAGCCAGTATTACTTTGATTCCTAAACCAGACAGAGACCCAGTAAAAAAAGAGAACTACAGGCCAATATCCCTGATGAATATGGATGCAAAAATTCTCAATAAGATACTAGCAAATCGAATTCAACAGCATATAAAAAGAATTATTCACCATGATCAAGTGGGATTCATTCCTGGGATGCAGGGCTGGTTCAACATTCGCAAATCGATCAACGTGATACATCACATTAACAAAAAAAAAAGAGAAGAACCATATGATCCTGTCAATCGATGCAGAAAAGGCCTTTGACAAAATCCAGCACCCTTTCTTAATAAAAACCCTTGAGAAAGTCGGGATAGAAGGAACATACTTAAAGATCATAAAGGCCATTTATGAAAAGCCCACAGCTAACATCATCCTCAACGGGGAAAAACTGAGAGCTTTTTCCCTGAGATCAGGAACACGACAGGGATGCCCACTGTCACCGCTGTTGTTTAATATAGTGCTGGAAGTTCTAGCATCAGCAATCAGACAACAAAGGGAAATCAAAGGCATCAAAATTGGCAAAGACGAAGTCAAGCTTTCGCTTTTTGCAGATGACATGATATTATACATGGAAAATCCGATAGACTCCACCAAAAGTCTGCTAGAACTGATACATGAATTCAGCAAGGTGGCAGGATACAAAATCAATGTGCACAAATCAGTTGCATTCTTATACACTAACAATGAAGCAACAGAAAGACAAATGAAGAAACTGATCCCATTCACAATTGCACCAAGAAGCATAAAATACCTAGGAATAAATCTAACCAAAGATGTAAAAGATCTGTATGCTGAAAACTATAGAAAGCTTATGCAGGTAATTGAAGAAGATATAAAGAAATGGAAAGACATTCCCTGCTCATGGATTGGAAGAATAAATATTGTCAAAATGTCAATACTACCCAAAGCTATCTACACATTCAATGCAATCCCAATCAAAATTGCACCAGCATTCTTCTCGAAACTAGAACAAGCAATCCTAAAATTCATATGGAACCACAAAAGGCCCCGAATAGCCAAAGTAATTTTGAAGAAGAAGACCAAAGCAGGAGGCATCACAATCCCAGACTTTAGCCTCTACTACAAAGCTGT